>NW_026634916.1:121247-146963 GCF_024868665.1 Triplophysa rosa
CTGAAGCCGTCGATAAAGCGGTGCAGTTTTTATACTGTTTCTAGAGGAGGAGTCACCTACAATTTTCGCGCTTGTGACGCCTATGAATATTCCCAACGAGTTCTTACAGAAACAATTTATTAAAGTATTGTTTGTGTCGTCTTTGTCCCCACCACTTTTCAAAACAAAGTTACGCCACTGGTATCAGCTGTACGCGCACCGGTCCTGCATGCCTCACGGGGGAGCTCGGGAGCATAAGAGGACGAGCGACAGGACTGCTGACGAGAGAGGACCGGGCCCGGATCATGTGATACGTTTTATTTATGTTTGTGTGGCCGGCAGTCGACTGTGAGGTGGCTGCCGGCCTTTTACTTTCGTGTTATTGTTTATTTATTTGTGATTAAATATGTTTGAATGTTTGCCGTTTCCCGCCTCCTTCTTTCCTTGCCTAGAGACCGCATTACATTGGTGCCGAAACCCGGGAGGAAGGACAGACATGCTGTCAAAGAGTCCTCGCCGCCGAGCGGCCCCGCGATGCTGGGGTGTTCGGGCAGCACGGACGAAGGAGGTCCGCCAGTGGCTGCCCGAGGCGGTGGTGCCGGGGTGAGAGACAGCTCGACGGGGGACGAGGAGCTCGCGACCGTGCTCTTGGGCCGAGGTGGGATGGCGGCCAGAGAAGAGGGAGCGGAGGGGTTCTCATTTGCGATAAGCCGGAGCCTGCTGCCATCCACCATGGGAGCAGGAAAGGGAACCCGCAGCCGACTGCCCTCGGGGAACAGCCATTTCCAACTGCAAGGAGGCGGAAGAGGATCGGGACGCCACGGATCGTCCCGCACCACCGCATAGCACCGCGAGGAAGAACCTCTCGGATGGTTGAGGACCGAGCGACAGCGTGTCGGGGAACCGGACCACTTTTTTTCTCTCTCCTCTCTCCCCTCTCTCCCGGGGTACTCCCGGCTCCATTCTCTCGTCTCGTCGGTGCGTACCCCCAGGCTCTGGGGCTCTCAAGGGGAGGCCCCCCGGGGGGGAGTAAGCACAGGTGTAGTCGTACCCCTTCGACCTGTGAGGGGCAATGGGGGTATGTAGCGAGGAAGGCGGGGCCGGTTGCGTGAGTGATAATGAGTATCAGCTGTACGCGCACCAGTCCTGCATGCCTCACGGGGGAGCGACAGGACTGCTGATGAGAGAGGACCGGGCCCGGATCATGTGATAAGTTTTATTTATGTTTGTTTTTGCCTTTTACTTCCGTGTTATTGTTTGTTTATTTTTGATTAAAGTTTGTTTAAATGTTCGCTGGTTCCCGCCTCCTTCCTTCCTTGCCTAGAGACCGCGTTACAATGACCCAGATCTGTATGAATTGTAGATTTAAAATTTGTATTTACAGTACACATATTCTTTACATGCACATGCACACACATACAGTGTATATATACAGGTGCTGGTCATATAATTAGAATATCATCAAAAAGTTGATATATTTCACTAATTCCATTCAAAAAGTGAAACTTGTATATTATATTCATTCATTAGACACAGACTGATATATTTCAAATGTTTATTTCTTTTAATTTGATTGTTATAACTGACAACTAATGAAAATCCCAAATTCAGTATCTCAGAAAATTAGAATATTACTTAAGACCAATACAAAGAAAGGATTTTTAGAAATCTTGGCCAACTGAAAAGTATGAACATGAAAAGTATGAGCATGTACAGCACTCAAAACTTAGTTGGAGCTCCTTTTGCCTGAATTACTGCAGCAATGTGGCGTGGCATGGAGTCGATCAGTCTGTGGCACTGCTCAGGTGTTATGAGAGGCCAGGTTGCTCTGATAGTGGCCTTCAGCTCTTCTGCATTGTTGGGTCTGGCATATCGCATCTTCCTCTTCACAATACCCCATAGATTTTCTATGGGGTTAAGGTCAGGCGAGTTTGCTGGCCAATTAAGAACAGGAATACCATGGTCATTAAACCAGGTACTGGTAGCTTTGGCACTGTGTGCAGGTGCCAAGTCCTGTTGGAAAATGAAATCTGCATCTCTAAAAAGTTGGTCAGCAGCAGGAAGCATGAAGTGCTCTAAAACTTCCTGGTATATGGCTGCGTTGACCTTGGACCTCAGAAAACACAGTGGACCAACACCAGCAGATGACATGGCACCCCAAACCATCACTGACTGTGGAAACTTTACACTGGACCTCAAGCAACGTGTGCCTCTCCTCTCTTCCTCCAGACTCTGGGACCCTGGTTTCCAAAGGAAATGCAAAATTTTGGGCGCAAGATAGTGAACTATGCCTGGGCGAGGCGAAGCCAGTTGAAACTCTGGTGGAGGCCTGCAGCGGTCCTGACGTGCAAATCGGTCGTCAGACCTGGGTATAGGGGCAATAGACTAATCAAACCATCTAGTAGCTGGTTCCCTCCGAAGTTGCTTTCTTACCCGGAGATGACTTCAAATGGTAGTGAGAAACAACATTGGAGTGGAATGGTGACATGGGTGTCACCCGCTACCTGACGACAGTCTAACCTTTTGTCCCACATTAATCGATGGGGTTGGTGAGTCGAAAGTACACCAGAATATGGGCAGCGTAAGGTAAGCCCTACCGACCAAAACTGGATTCGGCGCTCAGGGTCGGGGACATGAAACTTTGGGTGTTCCACTCGGAGGCTTGATTGTTCCATCCTGGAACTGACAGCGTCCCTAGTCTGATACGTCAGGCTAGGGTGCAACCCATCCCTGCATGATTGATTATGGGGACAAAGAAAAATGCCAGAGAGGGGCTGATTGTTTCCATTTCTCCCTCTCATTACTTGCGTTGTGCGTCGATAGAGTTCAAACTCGTACGCTTTTATCCAATGTCAGAGGATAGAAACTCATACCGGATAGCAGGTCGGCCAGGTTATCAAGCTACTCTGGAGAAGCGCGACTTCAGTATGGCCAGACACCCTCCGCCCTCCCCTGGCCAGGCGGCGCAGTGCCGACGGTGGCCAACCTGGTAATTTGACTCATGGAATTGACGGACGACTACGAGAGTGCTCGGTGGTCCTGACGCGATGTTGGGGGCACCGAGTGCGCATGCTGGTCAAATCGGAACTAACAGTGATGCCCGAGAAGCCGCTACAACAGTGCAAACTGTTGCTGACTTGGAGAATGGTTCTGCCATGGCCATTCCTCCTGCAACCCAGCTGGGAGCAGCTGGGCTGGTGATTTGCATGCCTTTCGAGGCACACAGTTGCGCGCTATGTGGAATGTCGATTGGAACGCTAACACAGCTGAAGCAGCACACTTTGGCAGTGCACGGAAGCGTTCCTGTTAGATTTATGTATATCTCATGTGGGAAAACATCCCTCCTGTCTCAATCGATCGTGTGTCATGTCCCTAAGTGCAAGGGCCACCCCGTGGCGAAGCCTCCAGGCCCAGTCCGGTGTGAGGCATGCGATGCCACGTTTGAGACGAGGTGGGGATGCAGTATCCATGAGTTGCACGTCCACCCGGTTGTGCGCAACAGGAAGCGAATCGCATTGCTAACTGCAAAAGTTGGCCCCTGCGGGGAAGCGTTGGAAGCAAAAACTGGGCAGGCCTCGATGATTGCTGACCCGGGCGCTTCGACTAGTTCGACGTGCCAACGAGTAGATGTCTCTGAGGATGGAATGATGCCGCTTGAGCCTGTTGCGAGCTCATCGGTCCCTCTACGCACACCCACCTTGCCAGAAAGCGAGCTCAAGGCTCAACTCCGAGAGCTCGTTCGTGAAATGGTGAGCGAGGTTGAGGGCAATGGCGCGGACCATATCCAAGTCCTGAAAGCTTGGTTGGAGGCTAATGACCAGATTCCTGCAATGGTCACGGAAGCAACCTCCCTAATGCTCCAAGGATTAGTCCAGAGAGCTAGAGTGAGCCCAGCACCTTCTCACCGCACGAGAAGACGTACTCCCCGAGGTGTTGCACAGAGGAGGCGCTTCTTCCTGTCTAGGAAGGAGGCCTACCGAAGATGTCAACATCTGTTACACACCCAACCCGCCTGGCAGAGGAGATCTTGGATGGTGACGTTCAGAGGCGATGTCAGATCTCTCCGCAGACAATCTTTCAGACATACAAGGCTAAGTGGGGGGACTGCCCATCCTTCCGCGGGTTGGGTCAATTCAGGGCAGGGGAGTACGCGGATAACGGACACCTTGCTGGGCTTATTTCGGTGGGGGAGGTTCAACTTAGCCTCCAACAAGTTGTGAAGGATACCGCACCTAGTCCAGATGGCGTAACGAAGTAGGATATCCTCGAATGGGATCCAGAGGGCGAGACCCTCACATGCATGTTCAACATGTGGTGGACCACCGGAGTCAAACCTACCCGTCTGAAAAGTTGTCAGTCGATACTGCTACCCAAATCACCTGATCCTGGCAAGGCGATGGAAATCGGCAATTGGAGGCCGATTACTATAGGATCATTGATTTTACAGGTATTTACTAGAATCCTCGCGAAGCGTCTGGCTCTGGCCTGCCCGCTTCAAACTAGTCAGAGGGGGTTTCGTCCCACCCACGGGAGTTCAGAGAACATCGAGGTCCTCCGGGGCCTCGTCAGACACTGCAAATCCGAGTGCAGCAGCCCACTCGCAGTGGTATCGGTTGACTTCGCTCAGGCGTTTGACTCAATCTCCCATGAGCACCTTCTGGCTGCGCTTGGGTTGATTAAGGTGGACCTGCACATGATAGAGTTGGTCCAACAACTCTACACGAACAGCATGACGCGGGTCAAGACTGGAGATGGTGTCACTCCGTCTGTCGCACTGAGGGTGGGTGTGAAACGGGGACCTCTTGTCCCCACTGCTCTTCAACCTGGCTATGGATCCTCTTATCCATACAGTCGAACAAGGTGGTAACGGGTATCGTCTCGAAGGTCATTTGGTGTCGAGTCTGGCGTTCGCCGATGACCTCGTGTTGGTAAGCGGGTCCTGGAAGGGAATGGCTGAACATCTGAAGGTATTGGACTCCTTTTGTCAAGTTACTGGTCTCAGAGTCAACCAGAGGAAATGCTTCGGCTTCCTCATCCGGCCTTGTGGAGGTGCGTACACGATTAATGACTGCTCCCAATGGGTTCTGGGAGGTACGGCCCTACAATTCACTGGCCTCAAGGAATCTTTTAGATATCTCGGGGCGCAATGCAATCCTTGGGTTGGGATTGCAAAGCCGGATCAGGCCAGTACTCTTGACAATTGGGTGAGACGCATTGGTGTGTCTCCACTCAAGCCGTCCCAGAAGGTGACCCTGCTGAACAGGCACGCGATACCCCGACTCCACTACCTGGCTGATCACGCCGAACTCGGATCAGCTACACTCAACCGCCTGAACGGGATTGTCAAGGACGCTGTGAAAGGATGGTTGCGCCTGCCACAGTCTACTTGCGATGGGCTACTGTATGCACGGAACCGGGATGGCGGCCTGGGGATCTGCAAGCTCGCCCGACAAGCCCCGATTACTCAGGCGTCGATGGTTATGGTTATCTATATCCTCAAACGAAGTGGTGAAAGCATTGGCTACTAGCGACTGGGCGAAAGATCACTTCAGGCGACTATGGCTGAGGGCAGGGGGGGCGATGATGGAATTCCACAGCTGGGCACGTGGAATGTGAACGTAAATGGAGACTAGCCCTGCCCGTTGACGCCCGCCTGCCCATACCCGTGTGACTGGAGAGCTGATGAATTCCGAAAATGGACAGAGTTGCTGGTTCAAGGGAAAGGAATTGCCAGATTCAAAGGTTGCCCAGCAAGCAACAGCTGGCTGAAAACGCATAAAGGCTTTACCGAGCGCTGCTTCATTGCAGCGCTGCAGGTAAGAGCAAATGTGTACCTGACCCCCGAGTCTCAAAGCAGGGGCAGACCTAAAACTGCTGCCTCATGCGGGCTCTGCTCATCTAGGCTGGAATCGGTCTCTCACATCCTGGGGCAGTGCCCCGGGGTACAGTCGACACGGATACTGAGGCACAACAAGATCTGTCGTCTCCTGGTGTTTGAAGCTGAAGGTCTCGGATGGGAGGTTCATCGGGAATGGCCGTTCGTGACTGCCTCCGGGGAGTCGCGGCGGCTTGACCTGGTGCTCGTCCGGGGCTCGGAGGCCTTGGTCATTGATGTTACAGTGTGGTTCGAGTTTGACTCGCGTTCGAGTTTAACTCGCTCCGTGATGCAGACAAGGAAAAGGTTCGGTACCACAGCCCCCATAAAAGTGTGATCGCCCGGACGTTGGGAGTGGGCGAACTGCAGGTCTTCGGGTTCCCCTAGGGGGCCTGAGGCCTGTGGTACGCAGCTAATGAGCGGGTCTTGGAAGCTCTGGGCATGGGACGTACTAGAGCGCGAACGTTCGCTAAACTGGCGTGTCAGAGAGTTCTTCTCTACTCGCTGGACCTTTTGCGGACTTTCTCCAAAGCCTGCGCACAGCAACCACAGGCGTGAGGAGGTGGATGGTGGCGGCCGGTACGGCTTAGTTGAGTCTTGGCTGGACTGGTCGTCACCAAAGGGCGTGAAGCGGGGTCACACCAACCCCGTACCTTATGTGGTGAACAGCCCAGTAGTAGTTCAATGGTGCGTCTCCTTTGCATCGCCCGTTTTGGGTTTCCGCCTCCCTTTCGCGGTGGGGGGGGGGGTGGTGCCTGGGGCGGATGGCGCATATCCCGAGGCGCACCTAGCCTCTAATCCGCGGGTTGGTGGGGCGGGGTGTCTCTCTCCCTCCTCTGGGGAGGGCGTCTGGGGCAGGCCGGGTACACCCGGGGGACGCCTGGCCCTGTCCCACTAGCGGGCCAGTCTAAGACTTATCCTGTCCAATGCGCAGTTTGTTTCGGGATGCCAAACCCCCCTGGTCGGGGGGGCCTGATACCGATGGCGTAGATTCGGGGAGGGATGTCGACGGCTGGTTAAAGGTTCACTGGGGCGGCCCCCTTTGGGATTCAGGTTGCCTCAGAGAATTGTTATTCCAAACCATTAAGACTTTGTATTGGGGGGGCCCTGATTGAGATAATTCTTGTCAGACACCGGTCTCCTAACAGAGATACGATGATGGGGAACCGTCATCTAAGGCTCTATTGAATACCCAGATGCGAGTCTCGGTCACGGTTCCTCTCACAACCGTGGTTGTAGTTATAAGGCACGGCCCCGCTAGGGTCCGACTCGGGTAACCGGCCGTCCCTTCGGAGGCCGGGGTCCAGGGCGGTCTTGTCTCTGGCAGGGAGCGGAGCCACTTCTCGGGTAACCGGCCGTCCCTTGGGAGGTCTCCGAGAGTAACGGAGCGCCGTCTCGGGTAATCGGTCGTCCCTCGGGAGGCTGGGGCCCGGGGCGGACTTGTCTCTGGCAAGAAGCAAATCCACACCATACTGTTCAACACGGTCTCAATCGATTGGGGATTTTCACTTGAATCTCCACGCGGCTGGAATTTCGCAGACGAGAGTCTTCGTATTCGTAAGTACAGACAGTGAGGACAGATCTCCTCTCCATGGAGGGGGCATCTGTCCAAGGCGGTCATCCGGCTTGGGGAAACTCCCCCTATGGGGGGGCGGGACCCCGGGCCGGGTTTGACGCCTCGGGGGTGCATTAAGTCTCTATCCCAAGGGCGGGTCGCTTGTACAGGAGGTGTGCTTGGCCTATTGGACTGCCGGTCCACTGCTGGATAGACAGGATGGTGAGAGTAATCCAAAGTGGTTGTGTTTTCTCCTAGGAGCTGACAAATGGCGGCGGAGGAGAGGTCTCACAGACGGTACCGGACTATTGGGGATAAGGATCTCGTAGTGATTCTAACTCCTTGGCAGTCGAGAACCTGCGCCGGTAAAACGGTTGCAAATGACGAATCAAGGGTATCCATATATCCTTGCCGCAAGTTCCATTCACGGCGCCAACAATGCACTATATGATGACTGTAAGTATGCTATTGGCACCTGGTTTAGTATTTGTGATAGCATGGGAGACGGCCTCCTACTCAACACTGCTGGAACGGAGGACTGCCCTCGTTTTCGTCCAGGAACGAACTTGAGCTGTCGGATACTCCTCCCGCGGAGCAGAAGGGCAAAAGCTCGCTTGATCTTGATTTTCAGTATGAGTACGGACCGCGAAAGCGGGGCCTCATGATCCTTCTGGCGTTTTGGGTTTTAAGCAGGAGGTGTCAGAAAAGTTACCACAGGGTTAACTGGATTGTGGTGGCCAAGCGTTCACAGCGACGTCGCTTTTTGATCCTTCGATGTCGGCTCTTCCTATCATTGCTAAGCAGAATTCGCCAAGCGTTGGATTGTTCACCCACTAACAGGGAACGTGAGCTGGGCTTAGACTATCGTGAGACAGGTTAGTTTTACCCTACTGATGCCGTGTTGTTGCGACAGTAATCCTGCTCAGTACGAGAGGAACCGCAGGTTCAGACATTTGGTTCGTGCGCTTGGCTGAGGAGCCACTGGCTACCGTCAGCAGGATTACGACTTAACGCCTCTAAGTCGGAATCTCTTCTGAAGGCAGCGATACCACAGCGCCGCGGGAAGCTCGATAGGCCACTGACAGCCGGGGGCCCGACCCCCGGTGGAGAACCTGACGCGACGGGACCGGGGAGAGGCCCGACACGCGCCCTCCCTCTTCCGAAACGCACCGCAAGTTTGTGAGAGACCCGGTGCCAAATGACTCGTAGACAAACCTGATTCTGGATCGGGGTGTCGTGAGTGGCAGAGCAGCTCTTCGCTGCAATCCATTGAAAGTCATCCCCGGGTCCAACCTTTTGTCAGGGGAGACGGAGGGGCTGCCAAAACCTAAGTCCTTTCGGGTTGACCAGCTGTTTGGTCGTCCAAAGGGCGCGGGCTGGGTGCTTAGCCCGAAGAGGAGTGCTTAAGCGCAGGTGCACAGGGACCGGGCGGTGCGCCAGGTAGCTCCAGGGCATCCTTCCCCGGAGGACTGGGGCTGGGCTGGGTGCACTGTGGTAGGACTTGGGTTTTGAAGCACTGCAGAGGAGCTCTGAGGCCGGGCTGGGTGCCCTGCCCTCAAACCCATAATAAAAATCTTGGTAATACAATAGATTTCTAAGGCTTCGTGCTCAAAACCCTAATAAAAATCTTGGTAATAATTTCTAACGCTTCGCGCTCAAACCCCTAATAAAAATCTTGGTAATACAATAGATTTCTTATGCTTCGAGCTCAAACCCCTAATAAAAATCTTGGTAATACAATAGATTTCTTACGCTTCGAGCTCAAACCCCTAATAAAAATCTTGGTAATACAATAGATTTCTTACGCTTCGAGCTCAAACCCCTAATAAAAATCTTGGTAATACTGTAATGATGGTGCATAGACAATCATTGCTGTTTCAGCTCTGACCACCAGCACACTCAGATCACACGTCAACTGAAGCATCTAGGCTACAGTCATCGATTCAAATGTTACATTTGAGTCATTTTAAGACATTTTTGCATCATTGAATACAGCGGGACTTTAAGTGAATTAGCTAACCAAGCAATATACAATAGATTTTGTGTTTCAAAGCCTTTTTTTTTGCAGATATGTCTACCTGATCTTCATGGTCATGGTAACATTGGTCAACTTGTTAACAATCCCATTGCACATGGCTTTTTCTGAGGATATCTATGGAACCTTACACAGGTTTTGGATATCTTTTAATGTCATCACAACAGACATAATCTTCTTTTTTGACATTTTGATAAATTACCGTATGGGATTCATCAGAGAAGAGGATCAGGTAGGAATCTGTGCTTTAACAGAGCGTTCTGGGAGAAAAACAATTCATTTTCTCTTTAGAGAAAATAAATTAAAACTAAACCTTTATAGCCAAATTCCTGATGAACTTCCACAAGTCTTCTCATCCTTAATATTGCCAATCAGACATTTTCACATTTTTAGAAATAATCCACTTGTAATTAATGACTGCAAATATTATTTTTTATTCTTATTTTCCAATACAATCTGAACATTCTTAAATCAAGATACCAGAGAGCTTCCTGATACACTTTTGTTTACGGAGACCTCAGAGCAATGTAGAACTTCGCTGCACCAGTCTAAACTAAACTTTGATGTCTATATTGTTCAATTTAAAACCATTTTTTGTCCGCCTATTTTAATTTGTGGTTGTTTGTGGTGCATTTCTTGTTCGGTATAGGTGCCCATTCTTGATCCTCAGCTGATAAGGAACAACTATACAAAATCCTGGTTTGTTCTAGACCTGCTGACTGCATTTCCGGCTAACACCATCATTGCTGTTGTGGTGAGTTTGCTTTTCCGCCCTATATTCATATCAGTCGCATTGATGATTATATATTAAAGGGGTCATATGACACGGCTAAAACTAATGTTATGTGTATATACGATTTAAGGTTAAAAAAACGCTGTATTTTGCACACACCGTGCATGTTTGTATCTCCTTTTTACCCCACCTTTCTGAAACGCGCAGATTTGTTACAAAGCTCATGGCTCTGAAAAGCGAGTTGTGCTATGATTGGCCAGTTAGCCAGTGCGTAGTGATTGTTCGATTACTGCAAGCGTGTGATGGAAATGTAAAGCCTCTTACCATATTTGGAACATCAGGTTCCTCTTCAATTTTACTGACAGGTATGCCCACCTTACTTGCGTATACATTTGGGCGGTCTTAGTCAAATCATACCAGGAACTGACGTAGATTTGTGGGGGTGTGGTTACACGAGGCGTTTCAGGCAGGTCTGGGTGAGCATTCGCTTTTAGATAGAATGCATCTTTTGTTCCCACACTTTAATTTTTGCAATTTTACGTGTCTAATACATGCATGGGCAACTTATAACACACCAAAGACACAGAAAAACACGTGTTCCTGCCATATGACCTATTTAACTATTTTACCTCTTACGATAATAGCATGTTTGATTTGATTGAGGAAAACTATTACTTTGACACGAGCTCGCTGATGGCCTCAAAGTTGCTGCATGTTCTCAGCACGATACGTCTGCTCCACGTGGTGAAACTCGCCAGGTTTTTCTTGGAACTTGAAAGTGTAAGGAATAGCCAGTTTCTTACATGCCAAAGTGCATTTTGACAAAAGACATTTTTTGTCTGGTGACTGATTTTAATGGTTGCATGGTGTTTTCGTACATGCTTGTAGGTTTCACATATCCGGCTCGCAGCACTCAGAAGGCTCTTTAGACCCGTGTGTGTAATACTGGTGGTGTTTCTTATCACGCACTGGAACGCCTGCATCCAGTTTTTCATATGTGCGCTGGGTGAATTTCCACCTGATAGCTGGGTCATGCAAGAAAACCTCATCGTACGTCTCAGCTCACTTTTTTACTGACTAGGTATTTAAAATGGTGAGAAGTCATGTTTTTTTTTTGTTGTCATTTTACGCAGAATGCCTCAATTGGAGAGAAGTACTCTTCTTCTTTCTTTCGAGCATTCTGCCAAATGACCCAGACGTCATATGGATCGTCTGACCCGCCGACACGTACGTCACACTTCAAACATTTATGCATTCGAAAAAACCTAAAGTGAGTGATGCTTGCATATACGTAGGCGAACTCGGGGCTTTGACAAAATACTTAACTAAAATTTACAGTAAAAGAAAGCAGCAATTTGCGCACCAGCAAGCAGCACTCAAAAATGCTGTAAAAAAGATGTAATCATAGAGATTCTCTGATTTGTAGGTATTGAAGAACGGTGGACCGCCATCATAAGTATTGTGATTGGCTGGTCAATGTTAAGTGCACTTGTTGCTTTGGGGACAGCAGCATTTGCAGCTAGACAGGCAAACATACAAGAGGTGCTCTTTTGTAATATGTGCTCGTTTTTATGAAATGAACTGAAAGGTACGTCAGATAATGTCATGCCATATTTGATGTTACATCTGTAGCTGAAAAACTCCGAGCGTCTGCCCAAGGCTTTGCGCCAGCGTGTCATTGTAGGCTACAAGTGGCAGTAGAAGCAGAACTCCCTCGGCCTCCTGCCACATTCATTAAAAAAGGTTTGTCAAATTTGAGAAATTTATTTTAAAATGTGAACTGATGTGTGAAGTTATACCACATTGCGCTGCTTCTTGTTTTCATTATAGAGATTCTAATCCTAAATGTTGTCACTGACCAATCAAAATGAAATGTTCAAGAGAGCCGTGTAATAAATGTGCAAATCTTCTAAAAATGTATTTTGTCTATGTGGAGGAGTAAACTAGTTATTCATGACTTCAAAGCTAACAGACATTTCATGGTTCATACTGTAGGATGTTATGGAATTCATGTGCCCAAACGTGATGAAGGGACGGATGTTTGCTAGCGGCGATGTCAAGCTGATTGAGGCCGTTCTGATGAAGCTAGACTGTGAAATCTTCCAGGCAGGCGACATCATCATCTGTCAGAACAGTCTAGCTGACAGGATGTACTTCATCGAGGTTGGACGGGTACTCCAGGAGACCGAGTTCATCCAAAAGGAGCTCTCATGTGGAGAGAATACTTTGGAGGTGGTGTATGAGAAACTTGCTGTTTTGATTCAGTTTGAGGAGTCGTCTCCTGCAGCCAGAACTTTACCGAGACTCGCATCATAACTTCATTTTTTTCAGTGATCTGAAATTAACTGAAATAAGGGAAAGGGTTATTAAATGAATGACATGCTACTATGTGTGAAAGAATACAGACATAATTCTGACAACTTGGAAAAAAGACAGAAAAACGTTTATTTAAGTGTGCAATTGGTATACTTTAAAAAACATATCTACTGTATATACCTCCAATCTACTTTTTATGCTGACTTACTGACAGATAGGATAGGTCCAAGTATGTTTGGCGTATACTTGTTGTATTTTTTTCTTTTGATGGAGATATACTCTGTAAGTGTTTGGCTTGTAGTTAAGTTTTGTAGCCTATATATACAGTATATATATATATAGAATACTTTTTCTCCTTATTTGGATTTCTCCTTTATGTCTTTGCAGAAATCCGTTTGCTCTTGGGAGGCCGGCAACAACTTGCTCAAGTTCGTGCCTTAACCCCTTTGAAATCCACTGTACCGCGGGCGATACACTGCATGTTTATGGGTTAACTTTGTGACATTAAAAAAACTCACGAAACAAAAAGCTAAACATGTCACATTTGGTATGGGGTATATTTAAGGATATGTTTTACCCTCGGAGAATAACAATTTAAAACACAAGTCTTAAGATATAACAAGAATAAACGATGTATTACACTGCAAAAACTCCTTATCTAGCCCAGTCTTGAAATCTTATATGGAGTCATAAAATCTTAGTGATCTTGTTTTGAGAATAAAATACTAGGCAAGAGCAGATTGTGTAAAATTATTAATACTATTTTAAGATTATTAATCTTATTTTTCTTGCTTAGTTTGTAAATCTAAAAGTTAGTTATTTTAACTGTAAATCAAGCTAAATTACTGTCAGATACATTGTTTGAGTCCAGCCTTGGGTCTTATAAGACATTTTTAGCTGTAAAAACTTGTTTTAAGGTTGGTTAGTAAAAATGCTCAATAATCACACTTAGGACTTCATTTATATTATTTACTTCAAAAATTGGTTTTATTCCACACCAACAGTTTATACAAGCCACGAAGCCAGTAACAAATCATATGAATCAGCAGTATCAAATTACCACACGATACCATACTTCCAGTACCGTAAGGTTATTAATTTCCAGTTTTAAGTGCAATGACATCATCAAGGTTATATTTTGTCAAAACATAAACACTGTTTTTGAAACTGACTTGATAATAGGCTGTATGATCAACAAGCTTTTCAGCATCTATAAACTCTGTTGCCTTGGCAAGATTAGGTACAGCAACTTCATATGCTAAAAGATCTCTATTCAAATCCAGAGTCTCATAAAGCTGATATTCAAAACAATACAACGCAGAGTCTATAACATAAATGTTTTTTATGAGTCCAAAGACAGGCACTTTCCCATTTGCACTGGTGATTATCAGAGACCTTTCTCTGATGTACTTGTTACCATTAAGAATAAGCCACTTCACTGCAACTGCATGTCGTATACAATCAATCCCCAAAAAATCGCTAATCTTTGTTGTAACGTACTCCATATTTGTCACTTCTGAGACAGGACCCAATTCCTTTTCTTGTACAAATATCGGATGCTCAGTACCAAGTTCATTTTGAGCACTTTCAAAAAGCTGATTACGGTTCGCAAGTGACTTGCAGATATTTTTAAAGTTTAATTTTGATGACAACTGCTTAAAAAAACAGTGTTTTGACTCAAATCTCATGCACATATGCCTTATCAAAGGACCCAGAGAAAGAATTTGAGCAGGAACATGTAGCATGTAATGTTGTTTAGGAATTACATTATTCTCAGGAAAAAGGTCTTTAAATCTTTTCAGATGCAGTTCAATCATTGTTTTCAGTCTTAAAACACTTTGCACAGATAAAACCGGGGCAAAAAGTATCTTAACTATCTCAATTAAGTCCAAAACAAACTGAACATATTCATTTTTCTCGATAATGTTTAACACAAAAGGAATGATCTTTAACAGTATTAGCATCTGACCAGAGGATTGTTTAAGTTTGTTATCAGTAGATGCCAAAGTATTGACACTAATTGGACATGGTTTGTCTCTTAAATCTACTTGTGAAAAAGGAAAACTCTGCATTGCTGAATTGAACATGTCCAACTCCATCTGTCCAGAAAGAACAAGGTATTTTAACACACATTTAATTTCCAAGGGTGCCATGCCTTCAAGAACGATGTGCATTATATCCTGTGGAGTTTGCTCAATAAGGTCAAATGCCGGAAAATCAATCAACTTGCTTCTTCTGTTAATTCCGTAGGTGGTTTTGAGAGCTGATTTCAAGAATTCTGTGCTAGCCCTTTCAATTTCAAGGCACTGTCGCACGTGTTTTTCCAGTGATCTTTTGGTGAAACTTTTTTCGTCAAAATTCCTTTGCATTTCCTTAAAGGTACATTCGCAATGCCTACACTTACTGTAGGCAAATCCAACTCCTTCCTTGAAACCAGCAAGCTCATGCTGTGCGAGTGTGTCACCACATACTGAAACTACAGCACCATATAAATCCAGTTCACCATTCTGTGTTTGAATTTTGACACCATTATATAACAGCTGTAAGTCTTTCTTAATTCTTTGTAACACAACATCAACACCACACTCATCAATATCATGAGCTTTAGCAATAGCAAGGAGTCTGATTGCAGCAAGTTTTGACCTGAACTTGGGGTCTATATTGCCCAAGGTATAATAAACCATCAGTAATTTATTTACAGAAGCGTGTGACCCTAGGGGATTGCATATCTCTATTTCATCAGTGTACAAAATCAACTGCAAAGCAGTAGGTTTTTCTGAAAATAATGGGTGGGATTTGAAAAGATTCCCATCAGCAATGTCATACAAAAACCCTTCTTTGTGGCAGCTCTGTGGTATGGTGCTGATCATATCCAAAATTCGTGAATTTGACAACAACTGTTCAAGACTGTTAATTAGGGGTATATAGTAAAAACTTTTGTTTTTGATTGCAAGAACCCTTGATTGTCCTTTCTTAACTCTGCAAACTTTTTGAGACATCACTATCTCCTCTGGTTTAATTGGGTTAAAAAGCTCCTGAATGGTGCTGTCCTGCATGTATGTGGTGGCCATAACAGAGAAAGGATCCTGAAAATGATCAAATGTCGCCAGTGCGTCTACACGGAGCTGTTCCACATTCTCTGAATGTCTTTCGAAGATCCCATTAATTCTGTCCCTCAATGTATTCATAAGAGATGTTTGATACTGCTGGACTCCAGAGACAATTCTGTTGACACTCCTCTGATACATAAAAAATGTATGTCAAAAAACAATAGGGTTAAATGTTCAGTGGTCAAAATTACAGTATATATTAAGGGAAAAACAAGTGATTTGATTTTGCCCCTGTAAACACTGGAAGGTTATAAACAATTATTAGCCTTAAGAGCATGCATTCTATTGACGGTATCAAAGTGATAACATAAACAAAGTGATAATGATGATTTTTCTTTTTTATGTGGACTATAATTTTTTTATATTAATGACATGCAATGGAATACCTGGGACAAATGGCAATTTTCCCGGACATTAACAGTAAATGCAGCTGCACATCTGGTAAGATCATCACTTAATGCAACTCCTTCCTGTAGATGTAATTACACAGTTTAGACTATTTACATAAAGCGTTCTATAGCTGACTTTATCATGGAAGAAAGACAACATTACGTCTTACCTGATGATTAGGATGTTGAATTGGGAAATCCTCAAGCTCCTGTTGTGACATTTCATTTGGGGGGGTAAGTGTGTTGTCATCACTGCTGGTCCTTTGCATCCCTCTTGTTTGAGTGGTACAGTCCAAAAAAACGGGTATATCAAAATGTTCTACTCCAGCTCTAGATGACTCTGAAGCTGTTGTCATCCATCCAGTGTTCGGCTGACCATTCGCAAAATATAGAGCATGTGTGCGTCTGATATGGTAGTAGAAGGAATTGAATACTCTGTATTCTTCGGTACACCCATCAATTCCACATAAAACATGGAAATCTGGATTGCGACTATGTGCTGTGTTAATATGGCTCAACAGAGATTTCAACGTTAAAGCAACGAAAACAAAACAAATCACACACCTCCAACAGGCCATGGTGTTGAACAAAAAATCTGCGCGTGTAAACGAATGCTGCCAACGGTTATTTTCTTAATGTACGCTAATGTAAAAAATCTAGGCTTGCCAACATAAAAACGATTAATCGTACTTGTAAACGAAGAACAGTGAAAAACACTCCGACGTAGAATAAACGCCGTCAGATTTCCAGAACCGGTGTCATGACACCGGAAGACAATATTCTGGCGGGTTTACGGGGCTAGCGCGCTTTCCTCTAGAAATTACCGTATCAGGTATTTTGGAGGGAGGGTTGAAAAAGTAATACAATGATTTCAAACAAACATACAAAAACTGTTAACATCTATAGGTTATAGTTACAATTTAATCGTATTTTTAATATTTTAATAGCAGTATTGACACTTCCTAAAATGCCAGTGAGTAATAAATAATTTGCTACGCACATACTCCCCCCTAATTGTACTCGCGTGGTATCGTCTGTCAGTTAGGTCCGAAGCTAAACCGAAGAAGATGTAGTGCAGAATCAGCCATTACATGGATGAAAGTTTCGGCTGAGGTGAGGTCATGTAAGTTACGTTTACCTCAACAAAGTGAACTGAACTGTAGAGTTTTTGTTTATTTATTTACGTTATTATAGTGTTTACTTAAGCTGCAGCCTGGTCCAGCAATGATCTTTAGCCGATATGTTAGCTGACTTAGCAAATGCTAATTTGTCTCATGCAATAGATAAAGGCATTTAGATATTTGCGCTGATAACTTTGTTAGACGTAACTACTTTGACAAATTGGCAAAACGACAGTAGGCAATGTGCATTTTTTTCCCTCTGTATTTTATTATTTAATAGTATAAATACTTTTACACTCTCAAGTAACGTTAGGTCTGAAAATATTGCAGCGAGTCTGTCTAATCATCCGTGAACGCCAGTACTTTGAATTGTCTGACACCCAGATGATTGCTTAACTTATGATTAATTTTTTTTGTTTGTGATACCACGCACATTTAGCGCTAAGGAACATCGCCTGACACTTCAAAAAAAGCAGAACAACGGTAAGCGATTCTGAATTATTCTCAATTGCATGTCGCAAATTGTATTTTTGGAAAACTTGAGTGCAACTGCAGGGCTCAATCAGTGCATGATAGCTTTAGGCCCGATTCACATGTTGCGTCTAAAACCGCACGGAAAACTCGAGCTGCGCCGCTTTCTCTCCTCACCCTTGATTTCCACTGCACGCGTGTGCGGCACGTTACGGCTCCGACGCGGCTACCGTAACTGATCGCGGTCATTCTAGTCAATGTTTGTGTTTACACAAGAAGCGCCGCGGCACGTTTCAAACGCGTCTTCGCTAAAGATAGGCGCCTAGTCTATTTTTGACGGACGTCGCGTCCAAAACGCACAGCAAATACAAAAGAAAAGTAAAAAAATCATGTCAATTTAAAAATAAACACCCTGTACAGACTGATCGTATTTCACGGTCACATCTTTGCCAGGAGGCCAGAAATGGGTGACGAGCGGTTCATCCTTGAACAAAACCATAGTTATTTTGTGGTAAAATATTGTTTAACTATATTAATTATGTTTTTTATTGTTTTAATTATAGTAAAACCATGGTTAGTTTTCGTGAGGTAAATAAGCATGACTCATATAAACAGAACAATATACCTGACAAACATAACCATTTAGCCAAATTTCTTATGGTATAACCCCCAAAAAAACACGAAAAATTAAGAAAAACAACGTCGGACAGGCAAAAATCACGTGGTCTCGCGAATTCAGCCGCTTCGCGTTTGAGACGCTCCTGGTGTACAATGGCACCACATTGAGGACTGAACAAAACTTCGGCGGAGCCGTAAACCGCAGGTCATGTGACAAGAACCAACCAGCCAATATAGACAAGCTCAATGAAGATGGAGAAACAGATGGTCACAGCATAACTAAATCTAGTAGCAGAGTTATTGCAAGGTATTTTCAGTGCATATAATCCATATATCCTTTGTTTATACCCCCTCGTCTCAACGGCTATCATGGCACATGGTTGCTTAGCGACAACAGTCGCCATGAGAGCGCAAAGTCCAGGCGCTTTGGAAAAAAAGGAGAACACAGTGCAGCTCGCGTTTTCCGTGCGTTTTTAGACGCGATATGTGAATCGAGCCTTAAATGACCTGCGGTGCGTGCGCAGCACTATTTCCATCTCGATGCGGCGCCGCATTGCCCCCTACATTTAAAATAACGAATATGCACGTGGAAAAGACGCGAAATGTGAGTCGGGCCTAAGTCGTCATGATGGGAGATATCATGATAAAATATATATTTGTATTCATGTATTTAACAGCTACAACGTGTAATGTTTTTGACATGGAAATAGGTTTAAACATCGTATCCTGTTTTTCCTTGTTTTTCCTGCCTGCCAGATTAAAGCAACTAAAAGAACTACAAAAAAGGTACAATAATGGAGGAACTGGATGATGTTTCACTTTCAATTTTGAAAGGTAGGTCATGTTTAGGTGTTACAAAGCTACACAATAACATTAATTGTCACCTTAATGTACCTGTTGAAAGTTATCTCAAAAACATTTTTTTAAACTGTTTTACATTGACAAGGGAGAGTAACACGATATAAACACTGACCTGTTAAGTTAAATGCTGATAAATTTGTAATCTGAAGTAGGTTAAATAAATGAATAAAATATTTTTTTTCTTTATAGCTGCCAACATTGATGAGGCCTTGCTCTACACCCTCAGTCGTGATGATTTGAGAGACCTTTTTCCTGGGCCGGAACACTTTCTTAGGAGGAAACGAGTATGGGCTCTCATTAGCACAGAGGTACCTGTTATCTATTTTATCAAATAACCTATGACAAAACAAATTGTTTCTAATTGGGTCTGTTGTTTAAGTCTTGTAAATACTTGTTTTTTCATCTTTTTATAGGATGATAATCCCACTTTATCAGACAAAGCTGGCCCTAGTGAAACTGTTTCAGCACTTAGAGGAACACCTCCGGTCAGCTCTCAGGAATCCACTCCATTGCAGAAGAAAAGCCCAAAGAAGACCCTGCAACTTCCCAGTCCTCCAGAATATGTGGTTTATACAGACACTGAGTTGGAACAAGTTCGTAAGCATTACTTTGAAATGGCCCGCACTGGCAGAGAGAAGGAATGTTTCTTGTCCAAAGAGTTGAGATGCAGGCTGGTGAGGAACACAGTCACTAGCATGATTTCCATTTTGAGAGCAAGCTTGCAAGGAAAGGAAGTCCGATACCCTCCCAAGCATGAAGTCACTGCAATGGCTAAAAGAATAGTGGAGTATTATCCCATTCTACAAGATAAAGACAACTCTATGAAACATGTAAGTGATGAACATTTCTGCTATACATTAATTGCGCTTATGTTATAACCTTGATGTTTATTTGTTTTTTCTAACAATGTTTATCCGTGACAATTTTGTTCACTCATTGGCATTTATTTATCACAGATGAGTGTTTACAAAAATCTTCACAAGAGGCTGCAAAATGTAAAATCCCCACAAAAGAGACAGGGACCCACGCCAGAGAGGGGCCATCCAAAGAAACGTCGCATTGACTTCTCATCAAGTGACAATGGAGAAGATTATGATGCAGACTCAAGTGGTGGATCGACAGTTATTTTGAATGAAACACTGGGGAGCAGTGATGATGGCCGCACTTTGTGTAAGTTTGCAATAAGGCTGGGTAATAGCTTTTGATATCAAAATATGTCACAGACATTTATATTTCCTTTTCTGATTGTGTCTATATATATTGTAATTTGACAGAATGACTGAAAGATATTTTGTTTTCATTTATTTAGCTCTCTAAAGTGTGTTGCATTCTTGCATATTTCAATGTATTTTGCACATTTAGTATACGTTTTTAAAGTCAATTATTGATCAAAAACAAACTGTTTTATGACACCCATAATCAATACCCATTTTACCTATTCTCCATTTTAGCTGACATGGATAGCCTGACAACACAGGCCAGGCATTAAAAAACTCTGCAGGAAATGTATAAAAAGCAAAAACCCAACCAAGATGCAGTCTCCCAAATTCTTGACCTTGAGTTTCAAGGAAGACGGGCCTTTATTGACAGTAATACGCTGAGAGAAGAGGAAAGGCCCACAAAGATCCTGGATGCTTATCCATGTTTCAAGGATCTTCATAATGTAAGCAAATATATATATATATTTTTTGTATTTACAAAGCATCAATTGTTACAGGTTTTAACACATTTTCATAGGTGATGGGAGAGCTGTGCCGGATCTTGGATAAGGGCAACTCCAAACTGATGGATCAATTGAAGAAACTATGGGAACACTTTTGCACCAAGGTGCAGTTTTACGCTGTTTGGAAGAAAGTGATGAAACCACCCATGACCCTGGATGGAGGTATGATATTTACTGTCTCTAGTACACTGTGTTGCTATTTTCTTGTTCTGACAAGATTTAAATATGATGCCAATGTAATGCTGATTAAATAACCTATGATTACATTTTACATTACAGTTTCACAATAGCTCATTCATTCAAACAGATTTTTTGCATAATTCAAATTAAATATTTTGAAACTGACTGCAGCATCATTTTGTCAGGACCTTTGATAGATTACCTGTTATTGTATTTCGAAATCTATTCAGAATAGGAAAATCATGATGTTTATTAAAAAATGTGATTCTCAATTTATCAAGAACTGGTGGTAAAATAAGAATTTTCTTAACTCAGCATTGACCTGATAATTGTCATGTTAGTAAAATAAAAGTTGATTTGTTCTCTTGTAGTGGACTACGCCAAAGCGTTGTTCCGGGCACTTCCCACACTATTTCCTTCACCAGTTGCACCACCAAAGAAACTGGGACATGCCAGTGAGGCATTGCTTCTTGTTCTTCAGGTGAGAGTTAGCTGACATTTTTATAACATCCAATACTTTGTCTGGTAGTATGTAATGGCTTTTATACGTTTAAGATTTTCTTCTCTAATCCTTCTGTTTTTTTTCTCTTTTTATCAGCCAACAGAAGATCCGACAATCTACCTTCAGAAGAGGCCTCTCTTCAGCCCTGTGTTGCTCTTTGATGGTTCTAACTGTCTTATTGCTATTGGAACCACTCCCATCACCACATTCGCTAAGGAAGATCTCAGAGAAGGTCTGCTTTATCTGATGGCTTACTACTACACCCTTCATCTTACATATCCTAAGTGTGTGGCAACCCTCCTTTCTGTCATTCAGACAGAAATATTGCAGGATGCTATTCATGAGCGAGATGCCACAGCTTCATACAAAAAAGCCATGGCAGAGTGGAAAGACTTTATTGGCAATTAGGTGTTCAGGGGTTCTAGAAAAAATGGCTCTGCAGTATCAATGCTCTGGTAATTTAAGAAACATCTGAGCTGGGAGGGAGTCATGTGTTCAAGGAATTAAGAGAAATGGAAATGTTGAATATGTGAGTTTAATACTTTCTGTTCATTGGTTAACTCATACATTCAGATGGGTTTTTTTGCCTCAACTATTTTCCTTGTTACAAATTGTTCTGTAGTCCTGATGAAGTTCCTTTACAGTTTCTTACGTTAAAAACATGTTACACAAAAGTACATTTCTCCTAAAAGTACAAGTGCCAGGGAATCTCTTCCAGTGTCTAATGATGACACAGTAAATGATGTAACAAAACGTGCATTATTTGATGTTTTATGTTTCAATGCCTAATTGAAGTTCAAGTAACCACTATTTTGAGAACCAGTACTGTGTAACTACTGAGAACTAACTGTGTTACAGGACGATCATTCATTTGAATAAATAATTGTTGAAAATATGAATCCTGCATGTGGTCTTGATTTTAGTACTTAGTAAGGTTGTTACAAGTTTGAATGCCTCGTCTCATTTTAAGCCAGGAAAGCTAATGATGACAATTCTTAAATTAAGAAAAATCCTCCTGTTTAGTATCTCTGGTTTTAAGAACTTTTCACTCAAATTAAGAACAAATCAAACAATATAAAATAATTTGCAAGCTAGGTTTAAGTTAATTCAACTAAACACACTGCTTGAAATAAGTATTTACTACTTATTCGAAGAGGTTTCACACTTTTCAAAATCCTGTATATGTTTGCTTATTTCAAGAAATCTTAACAAGTGTAGTTATCTTACTGCACTGGCAGATATTTTGACTTGTTTCTAGTCTGTATCTTCTTAAATCATGCATTTATTTCTTATAATTGGACAGTTATTTTTTGCAGTGTAAGAATAAGTTTGAAAGAGCTCCGACTCAAACCACGCGCTCTCAGCAAACAGGAAGTGACGAGGAACATCTGTAACAGGAACATCTGTATCTCAGCTTTAAATAACTAAGCTTATAACCTTTCAAGTACACCTTCATGCACTTTATTCATGATAACAGCCAGCTCCTTGGAGGCTTGGAGATTTGTAGCACTTTTTGAAAATTAATCACATACGTTTTATTATGCCTAGGTGGTTGGGGGGATGGTTAGCAGACATTTTAAAAAGTCAGGTACAGCTGAAGTCAGTAAGGTCTGTTGTTGAAGTCGGTTGCATCTGGTGTTTGTTTGTCTTTTTTGACAGAATACACAGTTCTTTTTAGCAGCTATACAGACATACTGTATTACACCTTATTATCTTACTTAGAGCCAGACAGGTGAGTTTTTTAATTAAATACCAATTTTTAAAAATAATTTTTATAATAAGTTTTTACTGTGAATTTTAAGGTTAAAGATGTAAACATTCTTCATTCTAACATGTTTAATATGTCAAGGGATGTGGCGTTTAACCAAAAATAACAATTCTGTCATCATTTACTCATTCCGGTATCATTGAAAACCTTTACTGTACATGAAAAAAAAGATATTTTAAGAAATGTCTTCATTTGTGTCCATATAATGGAAGTCAATGGAGTCCAATGGTGTTTGGTACAGTTTTGTTTTTATATCTTTTGTGTTACGCAAAAGAGAGTCAAAGAGGTTTACAATGACATGAGGGTGAGTAATGATGATAACATTTCATTTTTGGATGAATTATCCAACACACACACATATACAAATGTGTAGCTAAAATAAGATAATATTATGTTGTATGCAAGATTATATATTGAAGTCTTCTTTATAATCACAGAATATAAAATGATTAATATTTGAAACGTTCATTTCCAAAAACAAGATAACTCAGTTTTTAAAAATGTTCAAAAATTATGATTTCATTGTGCATCCAAGTAATGTCAATCAAACTGCAGTTGGGTTGTTTTGATTAAGTAATAATACCTCAAAAATACGTTAAGTAACACAATAAAAACACGATAACACAATAAAAGACATGGCTTTTGAAAAATAAGTTTTTTGCAAATGAACTCTTGAATATGAACATTTAAGACATTTAAGACTCTAACTTCCCGACCTAGGACAAAAACTGTTAAAACCATCTCCAGCTTTCCCTATATGGTCTGAATTTGTACCTAAAGTTAAAGATCTGAAGGCAGCTTTTTTCAATCATATCAAAAACAAATGTGTTTTGTTCCCCTGATTTCATTCACGGTCGTAAATTGAAAAGACACAGAGTAAATACACTTACTGCGCATGATAAATGACTGCGTGTAGATTATGAAATTGGATGTGTAGGACACAATGCCACAAAAAACAATAGGAATCTAGACTAACTTTTTGCACTGGTTGCACTGGTGCACAATAGCACAAAAAGTTAGGTGCACCAAATTTTGACCGCATCGCATTTAACACGCAGTTTTACAAGTTCACTTTTTTTTAAATCGCTGTCCATATAGGCAATATTGACTTGTAAATGATTAACTAAAATCTGGTCAACATAAAGTTCTTTATTTGAAGCACAATTCTACAAGAAAGCAGGGCTCTAGACTAACACTTGAGAGAGGTGGCACTGGTGCTACCAAGTTATTCAGTTAGCCTTAATTGATAGTAATATTTGAAGTAAAGAAGGCGTGAAAGAGAACTCGTTTAGTATTTTGTGCTCTGACTCTCTGGGCGCGCGCATATCTCAAACAACCCGGGAGACCTGAAGGCTTTTAGTGATTATTCTTCATGAAAGCTGCATTGATACACGTTTGGCTTCTATCAATAGCGACTCACAAATAAATAGTATTTAGCGTGATGTATAAACGTTTTGTATGCTTTGCAGTATTGTTAGAGACTTTATACAATAGTTTAGTGCTAAAGTTTAAACACATGTTTCCTGCATTAGCTTCACATGCATACAATACTGCAACACATTTCGTTATCTTTGCTGTTTTGTACCTTAGCGGGGAAATTCTTGTATTCTGCATATTTATTTAATTGCAAGATTGAGCGCTTCACTCGTTGCTCTTTCGGTCTTCGCCTCTTACCCACGCGAATTACGTCTTTGGGGGCGGGGCACTGATAGATAAGTGAATGGTTGAAGGAGGGGAGACGAAAATGAGTGACTGAATGCGCGCTTGCGCAATATAACATTTCTGCGCATTAAATTTATAATAGCAAAATTATATATTGATCAGTTTGACAGTCGCACCAGAAAATGTCGCAAAATGAGACCATTTAGTCGCAGCTAGGTGTCAGAGCATTGGTTATGATTTTGACGGATCAGGCCTTAACTTAACATTCTTAAGAAAAAGTTGTCAATCGTTCTTTTCATCTTCTCTCATCATCCGCGGCTACATCCACTCTGTTTATCTGACGGGCCTAGGCTACTCACCTCTCTCTGTCTGACTGCAGCACAGCATTTTCAAACTACACACACGTACAGGAATATCTGGACCACGGCCAATCCACGGTCCGCCCTTCACTATCTCTGATTGGTTTAGACCACGATATGGGCCTAATGTGTCTGTTGTTGAACCACAGGGAGACTTTCGCAGAGACTTTTTTTCCCCTCGAACGGGTTTTTTGGAAAACATGCTGGATTTTGACATCAAATTTCTGTAAAGTTGAAAACATTAAAGATGACCAAAAGTTTATGTGGGGTGTAAATATACTCATCTACTTTGCATATTATGACGTCATCAGGGGCAGCCAACTTGAATTTCATAATATTCAGGAAATAGTAGATATTGAATTGATGTTTTAACTTATTTGCATGTTTTTTTACTCTTTGATCCTTACTCCAAATGATCATGAAAAGAGGAAATCAACAGTAAAACTATTAGTAACTAAT
>NW_026634916.1:147531-163246 GCF_024868665.1 Triplophysa rosa
GTAAAATTATTACTATATTACTGTGCCATAGTAAAATGCATGTGCCTATTTTTTGATCAGTTGACCAGCTATCTGCCCAATCAGCTGCCTCTACCTCTAGCAACAGCTCTCCTATGGACACTACGACCACGTTCACCCCTGCCACCCCCATCTCCATTAGGCAAGGGTCGAAATGATCGCTCGTTTGTGCTTCGTGAACATTCTCGCCTTGCACGGCGGCACCATTGCGCTGCACAGCTGTACCGGGAGACGCGGTGATTAGACGACCGATCATGATTTCCAAAAGGCAAATATTCCCCTTCAGAGTCAGAATCGGCGAATAACATTCGCAACACATCCTCGCGGTACAACCTTTTATTAGCAATTTGGCAATTTTCTCTCACAAATCTCACAATTTACTCTGACGCTCTGAACTGCTTGCGCTTCAATGACACATGATTGCTCACTTGCTCTGCTATTTGCTCGAACACTTTGAATGGGAACTAGAATCTAGAAATTGGTCTAGAATCGAAGTACTACATGTCTGCCATCTAGTGGTATGGAATACAAATGAGATATTACACCATATTAGGATCTACAGCCTATTTTATGAAGTATGACGTCTTGTCGCAATTCTGCGACTTTGGCGCTTAGAGGGTTAACTATAGAGAAAGATTTGGTATCTACTCGATATGTATGTAAAAAATGTTATCCTTAACTATTTTTATCGTAACTACATGGGTTGATGTTTTTGTAGTAATTCAGTGGAATTTAATGGATTAACAACTGGACTACATATGTTGCCATGTAGTTTATAAACCAGCTCTACATGTAACTAACCCTAAACCACACCCTAACCCTACAGTAAGTACATGTAGTTAATTATTATTACTTAGTACTTAAATATGTAATTATACTGTAACATAAAAACATTAAAATAAAGTGTAATTAAAACACCCTATTGGCATCTAATGGTAAATTCTTGTGATAGTGTATACAAACAAAAATAACTATGATAGTCTTGTAATAGCTTCTCAAATGCTGTGGTAGGCTACCATTACAACACAAAAACTGGAGGAAAAACCACATATGGCATCTTATGGTCAATTCTTATGATACTGTACAACAAAAGGTGTTGTGGTAATCCTGTCATAATGAGTTCTGTTTGATGTTTCTTATATTACCACACAAAAAAACAACATAAATACCGCAGACTTCATTTTATGGTAAATTCTTGTAGTACTGTACAACAGAACGTGCTGTGGTTATCATGTCATAATCAGCTGGGTTCAGTTGTTGTGTGGTATTTGTTTGTTGTACCACAGCAGTACCATAGGAATACCACAGGTAATTTTCGTAAGGGTTACAAGGCCTAAAATGATTTAGTTCCACAAAATTTGTCAGCTCTTTTAGTACTGTACACCCCAGTACGCAGGGGCGTCGCACCCGTGGGGGACCTTTTCCCGGTGAGAGGGTTCAACACCCACACTTTTTCTGCAGTTTTTCACAAACGCCTTACAGCAGTCGCTCCTCCATTTCTCTGGTGAAGAATGAAGAAGGCAGGGAATTGATGAGGAGGAGGGACAAATTGTCATTGTTAAGCAGTGTATTTATGGGTTTCTTGCCAGTGCAATTGATTTTGATATTTTGAGCATTGTTTGTTGATTAGCTGAATACTTTTGTGGATACTTACCTGTTGTTTGATTGTACCTGTTGAGGAGAAAAAAGTGAGAAATGATGTCATTGTTTGCATACCTGTTGAAGAACTATGAAAGAAAAGTGTATATTATTTTAATGTTTAAAAACAGTAAATGGTTACATTATTTATACCACCAGAGAAAAAGCTTTGTGTGGGCGTCTTTTTTTTTATATCTCCCCTTTTCTCCCAACCTAACAAAGAGTGGAGTGACGTGCGCTCTCTTCGGCTCGTTGAAGACCACTCTTGCCGCTGCATTCTGGATGATCTGAAGAGGTCTGGTTGTACAAGCTGGAAGACCCGCCTGTAGAGCATTGCAAGTCATAGTCCAGTCTGGACAGGACAAGAGCCTGGACAAGAACTTGAGCATGCTCAGACAGGAAAGGTCTAATTCTCTTAATATTGTAGAGCAGGGGTCTTCAACTACTTTTCTTTGAGGTCCAGATTCCAAAGTATAAATAGGATGTGGGCCAGTTTTTTTCCATATCCTCATTTCTTCTGTTATTTTGTATTTCTGTTAATTTTTGCATTTTGTTCATTTTATACATTACTTACAGGTCATATATTAAAACATGCACACAAATATTGCATCCAGTATTTGTGGCTTTTCATGATATTTAATTCAAAGGGATATTTTCTTTTTAATTTCCTTTTTTATTCCTTATAGCGTTAGTTTACTCAAAAATAAACTTGCTATTCAAGAAGGTAGCCTATTTATGAAGATATTTGGTTGAATTAATGAAAGTCAAATCAATGAAAGTCAAAAACACTACTACTTGTACATTCAGCACAAAAGTAATCCCTGCCCCTTGATGTTAAACTGGCGTATTATGAATCGAATCAATTGATCTGTGCAAAAAACTGAACACTATTATCGCATCTTCGGGTGAATTCTAATCGCATTCATGTGCCCCACGCACTTAGAAGGGCATGTCCTTTGTAGTGTGAGTTCTGGAGGGAGATGAACAGCTGTTTTTCATAAATTTGGCCATTTAAATCATACATAATGAATCATACAGTAATAAAAACAACACAGTTTTCCCCTTATCTGAGACAACAGTTCACGTGGTGTACCCTTCCTGCAGTTGCTTTTAAGGGCACAAGACGCGATTTGGAACGCGTCCTATCACGTGTGCAAATCGACTGCCTGTGGCTGTGAAATGCCGATTATAACGTTTTAAATAATTATGTTTCTTGGACAGACCGATCAAATCGCTTTATAAGACACCATTCGTTATGAGCCGTGGGAAATACTTCCGTAATGAATGTAGCAGAGTTTGGGACTTTCAAAGATGTGGTGTCTCAGGACGTGCATTTCTTAAAGCACGCTGTTCTTAAAGTCTCTCCGCTTATTTGAAATGTTAAGGCGGGCAAGGTAAAGATGATTGGCGGGCCTCCAGTTGACTAGCCCTGTTGTAGAGGATGAATCTACAGGATCGGGTGGTGCTGGCAACATGATCTGTGAAGTTCAGCTGATCATCAATTACCACTCCCAGGTTTCTGGCCGTTCTGGAAGGAGTAATGGTTGTTGAACCTAGATGGACGGAAAGGTCGTGCTGAGTCATCGGGTAGGCTGGGATCACGAGCAGTTAAATTTTTGCAAGGTTCAGCTGCAGGTGATGGTCCTTCATCCAGAGTGAAATGTCATTCAGGCATGCTGAAATGCGCGCAGAAACAGTTGGATCATTAGGCTGAAATTAGGGCTTGGGAGCTCTCATTTTCTTCAGACTTGCGGTTTGCTGAGGTTTTGGTTTTAAAAAACGCAGGATTGAGAAAATAAAGCGCAGGACCTGATTGATGCCAGTTATAAAAAGAAAGGTCAAAAAGCAGATACAAGCAATACAAAAGTAATCCGTGTGGCTCCTGACGATATCAATGTATTATTGAAGCCAATTGGTCGGTCTCTTAAATAATGATTAAATATCATCTGTAAACTACAGCTTCTGTGACTGAAACTTTGGACGAATATCAATCGCACACAAGTGCCTTATTCACTTAGGGCAGTGCTCTAGAAGTGGAAATTCATAGCCGTTTCGATCACACAGGTGAACTGAATAATGAATGTCAACGCCATTTTCTCTTTGACAGACACTTTGCGGTCATCCCTTTTAGCAATGCTTTTCACAGGTGACATGACATTTAGAACGAGTGATTCTGCAGGGCTCTAGAGTGCGACCAATTTCTCAATGGTGCGACTAAAAAAAATCTGAGGTTTTTGAAGAACCACCCGTTCGAGGGGAAAAAAAGTCTCTGCGAAAGTCTCCCTGTGGTTCAACAACAGACACATTAGGCCCATATCGTGGTCTAAACCAATCAGAGATAGTGAAGGGCGGACCGTGGATTGGCCGTGGTCCAGATATTCCTGTACGTGTGTGTAGGTTTGAAAATGCTGTGCTGCAGTCAGACAGAGAGGGGAGGAGCCTAGGCCCGTCAGATAAACAGAGTGGATGTAGCTGCGGATGATGAGAGAAGATGAAAAGAATGATTGACAACTTTATTCGTTAAAAATGTTAAGTTAAGGCCTGAACCGTCCGAAAATCATAACCAATGCTCTGACACGCTAGACTGCGACTAAATGTTTAAAGGGTTAAACATCAGTGTAAATGGGAGCAGTATTGATGCAGTGATGGGCAAAACAGAAAGTGTTCAGACAGCAATCGGCACTAAACAATAAGCTTTTGATCACATTATTTACGTTCCTAAATACCTGCATATCAACAATTTTTTGCTAATAGTGAATGTTCACAACAGAAAAACTGGATTACAAAGGACAGGTGCAGAGTCGCAAAATAACAAAATTAAGTTGTGAAAGATCAAACCTATCACCTGCCTGTGCTTGTGATTCTCTTATACGAAATCCGGTGGAAATAATTGAGAATGTATAAATAATTTTCAAATGTATTTCCTTTGTGAAGAAAACGTTTCAATGGTTGTTATATTGTGAATGTTGGGCATGGACAATTCAGTAGTATGAGCTCAATTTGGATTTATGACAAAAGCAGTTTCACAATGAATTTTGTTATTTGCACTAATGACACAATTTATAGTGATACTGTTGCTAGATTGTGATGATGAACACTGTTCTTGAACAATACATAGTGAACATAAATGTTTGATTGATTGTTTCAAGAGTTAAAGTGTCATGTTTTTCTTGGTCCTGTAGCAGAGTCATGACAAAGCCTTTGGTTATGTGTGGAGAGAAACATATTATTGTCCTTTTGACAATAATATACGTTCTCTCCAGTGTCTCGTCATTGGCCCCGCTCCTCTCGTTTCCTTGTGATCTTTCCCTGAGTGTTTGATTAACCACACCTGCCCCTTGTCGTTATCCCTCGTTTGTGTTCCCTTTAAATGCCCTCTTGTTTCTTTGTCCTGTGCTCGTGTATTACCTATGTACTGTATGTGCATGTATGGTCCTGACATTGTGGTTTTGTCTTGTCCTCTCGTGGTTCTCGTTTATGATTTGACTGTGGATTTCCTTGCCTTGTTTTGTGTCGTTGTGTCATAAGTCTGTTTTGTTATTTTCTAGTTTTGCCCCATCGTGGGAAGTTTTTGTTAGTGTTCTTGTTTTGTTACCGTGTCCGCCTTTCCCCCCTCGTGGGTATTTTGTTTCCGTTTTTGTTAAATAAAGTGTTTTGTTAACCCCTTCACTGCCGTTGCCTGCATTTGGGTTCTTTCACTGTGATTTCTTGACATAAAGTGGTAGGCTGCTAGGCTTACAAAAAATATATGTAGCCTAATATAATCTATGTAATGTAGTCTCCAACAATAAAATAGTAACTGTTCTCTGAGTATTTTAAAAAGTAATGTAATCTAATTACAAGTACTTGATTTTTATAATCTGATTACTTAATCAGATCTGTTGCTGCCCAGCTCTGTGTGTAATTATGCATAATTTATAAATACTATGTTAAATATTAAATAACTGTAACGTATGTAACAAAGGCACGTTAAAATAAAGTGTTACCTTCTAAACTCCCATTGACATTGATCCAACAAACGCCAACAGAGATTTCAAACTGATCCAACAAACTCAGTGTGAATTAGCCTTTAGTGTACTAAAACCTAAATCAAATTGAGAACCTCTGGGATCTTATTCATCCAAAGCCATCAAGTAGAACCATAGACTGTCAGGAGCTTACTTATGCTCTGATCCAAGTCTGTGAGGAGATCCCCCAAGACACCATCTGCCATCTCATCAGGAGTAGGCTATGCCCAAATATTGTCAAGAGTGACTAACAATATTAGTTACTGCCATGAAATTCAAACAAGTTGAATCAGCGTATATTTCCATTTTTCACTATTATTTTACTGTGATTTCTGATTCCTGAATGGCTTGATGATTTTGGCTTTCACAGACTGGTTGTTCCCTTATCATCAGTGCTCCCTGAATAGTGGTGGCCGTTTTGTGTATTTGGGCTACAGACTCTTTCTGGGCTCTAATTTATGAATCCACTCCAGAGCCTGCTCTAATGCCTACTCCAGTGTATAGTTAAGAGCCTAGACCTTCATCCTCTCCATGGGCCTGGCCCTCCATCCCTTCCCCTGATCTGTATTTGTTCTATCACCCTCTGTAATCAGTAGGTTGCTACTACATTAGATCTGTATCATTCAGTATGATAAAAAATAATATAAAGTTTTACGTAAATAAAGTTTTACACATTTACTACAATACATTACAAATGTTTATTAATGTTTAACAGCTTAACAGCTACAATTTTATGATAACATTAAACATAAAATCATGAAATATTATGAAATATAGGTATCATGAGGCTTATTTGGGCCTATAAAGGCCTACATGTATTGTAAAACTATCATCACACAGTCAATTATTATACACAAAATAGTCTATTACTGTACTGTATTACACACCAGGCATACACAGTCATCAATTTAAAACATTTTTGTTCCTTAGTCAGACTCAACTGTGTTCACAATTGGAATAACAAATTATCTTTGCATTCAGTCTTTTGCAAATTTAGCTCTAAGTTCATTTCTAACAGAAACTCTGTTTATAAATCCTGAAGAACTGAAGCCAATCTGAGCATCTCTAAAAAATACACGTGAGTCAGTGGTCAGACTTGAATATAGAACCGTTAAAGACGTGATGCATTCACACTGACAAAACCCTTCACATTTTACACACTTTGGAGCAAGAATGTGTTTTAAGATGCCAAATGTGCCATCACAAAATTCAGCCACACAATTACATCTCCGGTCTGATTTGTAACTATGCTCCACTGTAAATAAGCTCTGACCAATCAATACTTTGCTGTGGTAAATGCCATGGTCAAACTGTAAACTTCCGCCCAGGAGTTGCTTTAAAGCCAGTTTATGTTGTACAGGCAACTGTTTTGCTACACCTTTACAGAAAAAGGTAAAGACATCCATTTTAAAAGACTTCTGTGGGAGAACACTGCTGCACCTAATCACTATACACAGGAAAAACGGCAGAGTATTTTTTTCAGAGTAAATATTTTTTTCCTCCAAAATAGTCGTTTTTGCTCCATTTTGAGTGAAAAGAGAAAAACGTGTCAGTAGAGTGGGAGCAAAATTACAGAGCAGCCTAACTGTGACTCCTCCCCCAAAACGTTGCCCCACCCTCGCAAGGTTTCGTTTAGCAGCACACCGTTAGTAACGGCCGTCGACCACTGTTCCTGCTGCTTGTATTGTGTAATTTCTAAGCACATATAGATGTATTTTACATGTATTGAGCACTGTTATTCACCACAGTTATAAATGCACTTGATAAAATACCTAAAAAGTATTCAGAAGTATTCATAGGAACATTAGTACATAGATGGGTTGATCTGAAATCATAGTCAATAAGAATAATTACATAAGTAGGTTTATGATGATAATTTGATTATTTGAAGAAGAATTGATGATTTAATGACACAATCTGTACCTGTAACCAATGATTGTTCATATAAATGCACTTAATGTCACTTTAAGCATGTTTAAAGCACATTTGAGCACAATGTAACAAGGTAAAATCCAGTGATGTTTTTAGAGGCCTAAAGTTTGAAGCCTGTTGTGCTCTCTCTGAAACCTGGGGATTTTCCACTGTTTAAAAGTAACCATGATTACGCACGTACGCAACACCGTCTCGTATGGAGACCATGGCTTGTTTGGTGGTCTCGTGTGGTAACCATTGTATGCAAATTATTAAAAAAAATGATGTAATAACCAGCGTACCACCATTAGATTACGTACCTTGTTACCTGGGACTTATTGGTGGCAGGCAATTAACAATTGGTTAATAAAAATAAGAGATAACAGGAAAATACCTGATTGGTTTCAGAAGAGACCACCTTTCAGAAGTTTGACTATAACTGTAGACTGAAAACACTTGGTTTTTAGATGACTTGGAACATCTCACTTTGTTTGGCTCGAGCAAATAAAGTTATCTCCTTGACACCTGGACCTTCTTTGTCTGAGAGATTTTTTGAACTACAAGACTGATATTTTTCCACAACACTTGTGGGATTTGAAGAGAAGTTGGATGTTAAAGTAAGTAAGGTTTTAAATTCTGTATTTATTTTTATATTATTTGCCTCTGTTTTGAGCTCATATCATTTTGCCGCGTTTTTTAATATTACAGAAATCGCTATATTAACTTGAGAACTAACGTTAACTGTTCAGGTAGACTAAGCTATTTTGAAAACAAATAGCTAAAATATTAAGAACGTTAAAAAAACTAGCTAACTATCTTTTAAATGTTTTCCACATAACTATTAAGGGGAGCAGCTGAGCTGTGCACCACATGTACTTGACTCGGTAAAGAGTTAAGTTAACGTTAGCCTTCATTGGATTGCTGGAGGCCATTTTGATGTATATTATTATCCCAATTCGGGCAGTTATTGTAACGTTATTTTCCTTATGTATTTTAGCAACCTTTACTGTTAGTCACAGTCATCGTTCGCTGCTGACAGAATATATGCTTCTGCTGGATGTTAAAGTAAGTAAAGTTTTAAAGTCTGTATTCATTTTCATATTATTCGCTCACCTCTGTTTTGAGCTCGCATCATTTTGCCGCGATTTTTAAATAATACAGAGATCGCTTTCTCATATTAACTTGAGAATTAGGTTAGGATCCGTTATTTTAAAAGCAAATAGCCAATATTACGAACGTCAATTGACACCAGTAAAACTAACGTTAGCCAACTAGCTTTTAAATGTTTTCCACTAAATTATCGTGATGAGCAGCTCAGCTGTGCACCACATGTACTTGACTCGGTAAAGAGTTAAGTTAACGTTAGCCTTCTTTGGATTGCTGGAGGCCATTATGATGTGCGTTATCCCAATCGGATGGTAATTGTAAGGTAACTTATTTTCGTAAAGTGTTTAGCAGCTTTACTGTTAACGTTAGTCACAGCCATCAATCACTGCTGCTGCTTGTGGGGTTAGAACAGAAGTTAGACTGAACTGTTCTGAAAGTAAATAGCAAACCTTATAGATTACGAACATTAATTGACACCAGTAAAACAGCTACCTATGAAATGTTTAACTAGTGTGAGGAGCAGCTCGAGCTGTGCACCACATGTACTTGACTCGGTAAAGAGTTAACCTTCATTAGATTCCTGGAGGCCATTTTGATGTGTATGAGCTTATTCGGTTGGTAATTGTAAGGTATAATTCAAAATTTACATCGGCTAGTTGGTGATTTTATAGTCGTCCGAATCCAGAATGTTGGTATGTCAATTCAAAAATTACTGTTTGAATCTGTTTTGACACTGCTAAATGAGAACTGTTGCGCTTTACCTTATGGCTGGAATACACTACAATACTTTTAAAATCTGAACATATTTCTTTAAACTAGACATCACACGCTTGCAGACTTTTTGAACGTTTCAGACTAAAACACACTAACTGATGAAATCTGCAGACTGGCACAGACTTTCTGCAACATGTCCAGACTGAAAATCTGAGCAAAAGTCTTGTAATGTATTTTAGCCTTTAATTTTCATGCCTTTTTAATATGTACACTTTTATTATCCGAATGCATTAACGTTAGTTAATTACCGTCTGAATAGAACTAATGAACACCATGCTTTAACAGAACTATTGGACAGTTATAACAAATGAAAAACATATTTTTTATGCGTTTTATTCTTCATCTGACTGTGAGTGTTATCGCTTTATGTTCAACTTTGTGTTTTGGTTCCTTTAGGATGCAAACCAACAATGCTGTCAGAGTGAAGTTCAGGGATAGCAAGAAATTCATTTTTTCGTCGCAACCTTTTACATTTCAAACGTTTTTGGAATGCGGTAAAATAAAAATAAAATAAATCCACTACTGTCTCTTCCTAGGTTTGGACTCTGTGCAGCGACTACATTGCATGTTGTCCACGAACTTTAGCCATGATGTCACGTACACTGCTGTCGCTTGTGAAAACAACAATGGCGGAGTGCGGTGGGTGGAACTGTGTAGATTAATGGGCGGTAACATTATAATAAAATCCGCTTTGGACATCACAACCGGAGCAAAATCTGAACGGCTCGATTTCTCACATGCTTGCAGGGAAAGGCAGGCCAAAACAAACTTACTGGGTTCTTGTTTTTCATGTTTTCTGGGTTGCTAGATGCACCGGGGACCCGATTATAGCACTTAAAACACAGAAAAAGTGGGCTTTCATCTGATGACTCCTTTAAGGTACAAGGTTAGTAAAGGTACAATTAGTGTAGGTAAACACATTTAACATAAATTTTAAACAAAAATATTGTCCAAACAATGTCCTTAATTACACATTTATTTCCAAAATTACACAACACTTTCTTTTTTTGATGCAAGTCAAGCTTTCAGTTATTTTTTTAGATCTGGGTTTGTGTTTGTGCCTCTGTGTCCTCCTCCATTGAGTTGACTTTCTAATGACAAAAAAGACACAAATAAGTTGTCACTCCTAAAACTTCACATTGTGTATGTATGTGGCCAACAATCTATTTGATTTTGTTGTGTTCAGAACGATTTTAAAATCTGGGAGTGTGTGATCCTTAGTCATGCAGTTCGTGATGACCAGTTTTTCTCTGCAAACGTTCAAAACGTTGGCAAGTGAGTGACTCCTACATCTCTTCAGATCTCTTCAGAAGTCGTGTAGCGTGTTCCAGCTTTTTCATGCTATCAAACTAACTGTGTTATGTTAACGGTTAATCCACCAGCATGTGTAAGCTCTTTAATGACAATAGTATTTCCAAAGTTAAAATACTGTCTTATTATCAGACCCGGCTCCAGATATGAGATGAAAGGTGGGCCAAGTGATTTTCCAGGTGGGCAGAGGGGGGTAACTAGTTTTGGATTTTATTTTCCCTTAATAATAAAAAACTTCATTTAAAAACTGCATGTTGTGTTTACTTGTGTTATCTTTGACTAATATTTAAATTTGTTTGATGATCTGAAACATTAAAGTGTGACAAACATGCAAAAAAAAAAACGAAATCAGGAAGGGGGCCAACACTTTTTCACACCACTGTATATATTTTGCCCCAAATTATCTACTATAAACAAACTATTTACAAAATAACTATTTAGCTTTTTTAATTATTCTTACGTCTAGTATTAATATTGTATAACATTCTTATTTTTACATTCTTATTTTTACATTCTTATGTCATTCTAAAAATAATTTTAACAGTAATATAATAAGTGTATAATTGTAATTTATGGGGGTATAGATATAAGTTTTAGTTTCTTTGACATTGCTGATTTGCCAATGGTTTGTCTTTCCTCAGTTGCCAAGAAATGTGATCTTCCTACAATAAATGTTAAGGTCTTTGATGACTCGAAGACAGAGGTTGATGAGGAAGCGTTCGAATATCTGCTGACACAACCAAACCTTGGTGTCCTAAAAATGATCATCCCAGGCACAGCAAGTCTTGATGGTAAATTCTTTGACATACTTATCAAGTTTCAAACTTATCATGACAAATGTAGCTTCATTCAGATCTACAGCTTCCAATTGTGGTCACAACTTTACCTATTAGACATGCATGATTCATATGCAACGCAGACTTTCAATGTGTAAACCGTCGGAATGAAAATCACTGGTTTCTTTAAAATTTCTGCCCTGATCTTTTTGCAAGGGCCTTTTGTACAGGAGTCGCAGATTTGCAGTTTGAAATTGTTTTCATTTGGGACTCTGAATAACAAAAACACTTGATATGTTGTAGATAAAGTTTAACTGTATGACCTCATTTCAATATCTGTAGAGATTTTAGTTCATCCACACATCTGTACTCATCAAGACTTGGCCATGAATGTGCCTGGAACACTGAATCTGTTTGCGTGAGTGGTTAATGTATTTATATCTGCACATCTTCTAAGTGAAGTTATGTCAAGGTAAAGTAGAAGGGTGTGTTCAACCAAAAACAAACCTAAAAGCCTAAAACTAATTGTTTTTGTTTTCCGTGTTTCCAGGTTAGGACAGCGACATGTCTTCGATTCTGATGCTGGTTTACCTTTTGCCCCCCTCAAGTCAAGGCCGCAAAAGACAGGGAAAGACCTCAGCTAGACAAGCATCGTCTTGTGAAATTTATCAAGGTAAAGCTACCGATAAAGCAGTTAAAATGACACTAGTTCATAAAGTTCTGTTATTGTGTTACCTTAAACTTGCTTGTTCCTCAGACAGGTTGTTAAAGATCACCTGTCCTTTAAATGGTTGTTTTTGTGCTATTCTTTTCTACTTAGCACATACAGTATACAGTTGAAGACATCACTGTTCTTTTTTTCATGTTGTATATTAGGGCTGAGACAACTAATCAATAATAATCGATGATGAAAATAGTTGTCAACGAATTGCATTATCGATTAGTTGGTCTGTGACATCACTTGTGAGCTGCACAGTTATAAATCAAGCACGTCTTCTTCCCTTTTAAATGTTTAAACGTGTCTCTCCGTGCGCGCGCGTCTCTCCGTGCAGCGTGAGGTGCGCAGTTTTAAAGTCAAACGTGTCTCTCCTTGCAGTGCGAGGTACGTAGTTTAAAAGTTGCGCGCGTCTCTCCGTGCAGCGCGAGGTGCGCAGTTTTAAATTCAGACGATTCTCGCAGCGCTTGGTGCGCAGTTTTTAAGTGAGATGTGTTTTGCATGCATCTCTTAAAGCCGCACAGTTTTGAAGTTTAAAGGGGAGAGGTGTTTTAAATGACAAAATTAAAGATTATATTTGTAAATCCCAATTTGTGGCGTTTGCACTTTGCAAAGTACATAATAGGCTAAATACCCTGATTTGGGGGTTTATTTATATCAGTGGTGGGAAGTAACGAATTACACTTTTTGAACTATACTTGTATTATTTTTCTGGATACTTTTTACTGTACTTCACTACATTTGAATGACAAATATCTCACTTTTCATGCCACACACAAAAAAAATTATTTGGCCAAGCGCCCCATCCCTCCCACGTTTGGGAGAGAGGCTGCTTCTAATATGACACACCTGAATCAACTCAGCCTTTGTGTGTTAATTAGGGAGACAATCACATTTTTCAACAATTTGGGGAGCAGGGAAATGAGTTCAGTTGTGCATACTTTTCCCATCTCTGATTTAGTCATTATAAGCAAAAGATCTAATTAAACTTTTTATCCAATTAATCGAAAAAATAATCATCCAACTAATCGATTATCAAAATAATCGCTAGTTGCAGCCCTATTGTATATTGACTTACTGTTAAGTCAAATTGGCACTAAAGTGTTTTCATTCGTTCACAGACCAGTACCAGTATCCAAGGGCACTTGGATAGCATTGGAGAGAGTCTTCAGACCGCGTATCTACTTGCTGTTGGGCCGAACAGAAGTAGGATCCAGTCTTGGTTTATTGTAATTGACAAACATGCTGTACCCTGCAAGGCCTCTAACTCACTGGCATGTGTTGATGAGCTTTTCAAAGCTCACTTTGTCTTTGGCACCTCATACTGTCAGGAATTGATTTGTTTATTGTGCCATATTGTTTCATTTCATTCTTCATCTCATCTGTAATATTGTTGTTATATATTTCAAAACTGTTTGAAAGAGGAGCTTGAAAAATAAAATTGTGACATATGCAGTTGGTTTTTGATTTTATTTTCAGACTGAAAGCAATGTTTTCATTTGAGGTCTTTTTAAGGGTAAAACATTAATAGTGTAATTCAGAAAAATAACTGGATAGAGTCAGCTATTCTTTATAGTTCACTCATAATTTATTATAAACAACTCTGGAGGGGAAGTCAATTGTTGCAGAGTTAATTTAAAGTTTATCTGAACAGAGTTAAAAAGCAGCAGAGTTAATTTCTTGTAGCTCTGAATTGAGTAAAAAAGAACGAGAGTTAATAAAAAAAACACTAAATAGAGTAAAATATTACAGCACAGAGTAAAATATTAACACTATTTTGAGCATAATTCACTGTGGAAAAACAACTCTTATCGAAAGAGTAGCTTTTACTCTTTTCAGAGAGGGACCAAATGTTATCTGGCATAGAGTAAAATTTTCTTCAATTTGAGTAAATTTTACTCAGGCAAATTTACTGTATAGGAGAGGTAGTTATCTAGATTTTTTCTGTCTAGGCTCTGCAGGTCTGATTTGCCTGCATTAAAAACGCCAATAAAGTAACTTATTTTCTTTTGGTAAAATCCAAAATCTCTCATGTTTGCATGCTTTTTCTTTTATTTAGGGAGACCCTGCTACACCTCATCCAACCATACAGCTGATGGACAATGACTGGATGAAGGCAATCAGTGGAAGAGGTTTCAGTGTGGTGAAAGTTGATGGAATAGGAGTGTGCCAGTTCACCAGCATTGATGAAGCCTTTATAACAGCCTTCAGTATGTATTTTACCTTCAACACCAGCACAGCTGAAAAATACACTGACTTTCCTTCAGAGGCGCATTATTAGTATCATGGAAGAAGGAGACAAGCCCCTGCCAGTAACGTTACTCTGAAAGATTAATCTTCTGTATTAGATTCTCATGCCTCAACTGTACCACACTGCAAATTCACTAGAGTCAAAATTGTAGTGTTGGGATAGTTTAGAGTAAATAGTTAGGTTTTTGGTGTTGGTTCTTACAGAAAGAACTCTGTACCAGTGACAAACCATAATATTGTAGGCGTAACATCACGGGGTTGAGGATATTCAACAATTAATGAGTGATGCATAGCATCCGGGCATTTGTGCAGGGACGTTTGTTGAGGAATTCGGCAGCCGCCATTTTCTTTCACTCGCCTCAAGTAAGAGCGGGAGAGATTGGTAAGTTTTAAGACAATTTTGCTGCTTTAAAGTAATTGTAATTATGTTTTTTTAAGATAGACAAGATAGCATAACAAATTGATGTCGTCGTCGTTTGCTTGTTGGTAAATTTGTAACTTACATTGAGGATAACGATCAACGCTGAACTTAGTTAACGTTACCTCAGAAATTATGTACTAACGTTATATATATATATATAAGTTTAGCTTGTGGCCAGTATGTAATTATTTGAAACGGTTTTATACAATAAGTGATTCACCAGGTAACGTTACTGCTGTTTCAAACAAGACTTTACGTCATTTCTGCGTTTTTGTCTGCATAATATTAGAGTGACTTTTTATTTGGGCAGTTAAGGAATTTCAGTGGTAATTTTCTTTCAGTTGCTCCGAGTTTGAGGAGAAATAGGTAAGAGTTGTATTATAAAGCTAATGGTTGATATCTAATTGCTATCTTATTTGTACTTAATGTGCCTATTTTGTTTCATATTTCGGTCAATGTTGAACTAACGTTACCTAAAAAAAACGTATGTACAAAAACATGTAGGTTAAAGTATTTTGTATTAAGTATATGGAAATTTTGGACAGTTTTGTACAAATGGTTTTTAACCGGACATCGCTGTTTCGCGGGTTGTTGTCTGCATGCTTTTCATTTGAGCAGGTAACGTAACGTTACGCTTGAGGAATATCACAGTGGCCATTTTCTATCAGTCGCTCCGAGCACGAGGAGGAAAGATCGGTAAGTTAAGTTTTATACAACTAACCCTTGCTGATTTTTTTTTATTTTTTATACTAAATGTTATTATGTTGGCTTGTTCAAATTTTGGAGA
>NW_026634917.1:0-1779 GCF_024868665.1 Triplophysa rosa
CCTAAGAAGATGGAAAATAGTAATAAATAAATTGTCTGATGTCTCTTTATGGCCTTGCCCTTTTTAGGGTTAAATGCAAGAGTATAAAGGAAACGCCTGTATAGGGGCTTTCACACCGAATAGTTATAGGAACTCGGAGAACTATCCTAGTGGTTAGTTGCTATAACTGAGAACTAATTTCTCCCCCAGGCCATGTCCCTGGTTGCATTCGCACCGGGAATAGGAACTTTGAAGCGGCCGACAGCGACGAAGCGTTTGCATTTACAAACACTAAAAACTGGTGGATGGAGGATGCCGCAATTGGAGCTGTGTTTGTTGGGTGTTATTGGTTTCGTGATAACGGAGATGGAATGTAAACTGTTGTTAAATATGTAATTTACCCTAATTTTCTAATTTATTCTCAGGATAGACAAAGGTAGTCAAATCTGTCATAGGCTATAAGTATCTGTTTAAATTTACTTGCTCCCCAAAACAGAAGACTCTTCCGTGAGCTGCCTGTATACTTCAGTCTACTTCAAAGATGTCAGTCAACAAAGTTCCTTGTAGTTTTATAATTATAGGTTTTATTAATAACAATTGTCAAGGTTACAATTAATATACTTGTAACTAATAAAAGAAAATAAAAGCATAAAGTCTGAAACTATTAATCTAATGCTCAAGGCAACACAGTAGGCATCTATGCCAGTGAGACTGTTCCGAAGAATCAGAATCTGATGAAATCATCTCTGCTCAGTCTTTTATAGACAGTTTCTCAAGCCCCCCTCTTCTAATGTCACTTTGAGATTAGCCAGCGCCTTCATCGTTTGTCTATATAATGCCACCTGTTTCTTTGTTATGTCTTCTGATTCTTCTCTGCTTGGCCTGCAACACACAACTCCTTAGCTGCTGTTCTCTCAGGTAACAGATGCCATTCTTCATAACACGTGATTTTCTCCTTTCTACTCTATCATAATAAAACATCATTACAACAAGAACATTCTCTGTCTTCTTTTCTTAAAAGAAAAGGTTCATATGCAATGTAATAATACTTAAACATGCATTTCTACTCAAAAGGTTATAATAGGTTTGGGTAAATATTTTCATGCATAGTATATAGTGTTCCTTAGTCAAAGCTATAGGAGAGTAAATATGAGAGAATACATACTTAAAGAGCAAAAAGTGGGTCTAAGAGACGAAATGTTCTATGACAACTTTCAGTATTACATATCATCAAGGCGGAGAAAAGAACACAACACTGCAGACAACAGGTAAATGCCGTTATCGCCGTTTTCCATGTTCGTGAAGTTAATATGTTTACACCGCTTTTTAAAAATTCCGGGTGCCGCTGTTAGATTAAAAAAACACATACCACGATGTAATTGTGTGAAATAAGATTTGTCTCTACAACTAGAAGTTACAAACCAAAATTAAAATTATATTGTGCAACACTGCCAAATAATTACTGCTTTTTAAACAATGTCTATTGTGAAAAGCGCTAATTAAATATGACTGCACATATTTACACGATTATTATTCCTTTTCAAACCGATTTGCTTTAGTTTTTGCATCTTTGGACTGTGGCAAAGTTGGCCTAATGCTAAAATATATGGTGTAATGATCTGATAATGATCTGAAATCTCATAATCACGGATGACGAGTTTAAGGACTTCAACATTTCTGCTGAAAACCAGATCCAGGGTTCCCCCGGCTTTGTGTGTTGGCTTATCTACATGCTGAACGAAGCCACTATAGTAATGGATCATATTAAACATAATTGTAGGCATCTTGTTATAATACTCG
>NW_026634918.1:0-1776 GCF_024868665.1 Triplophysa rosa
GTGCAGAGTACTCGAGCAAAAAAGGCTAAACACAACTGAGATCTTTTAAAAGGGATAGTTTACCTAAAAATGAAAATTCACCATGAAACAGGATTTTTATTTCATTTTAGTTCTGTAATGTATATTTTAGATTGTATGTCTATTTTTATCTAAATCTAAATGAACTCAAGATCATCCTGGCAGCTCAGAACATGCAAGAGTTCTCTGTGTCAGTAGCTGCTTTTGTCCTGAAACGACTTCAAGTACGACGCTAAGCAATGAGCAATTCCCAGCCCGGTCTTGCTCCGTTCCCTGTCACCTTTAGATTTCATTCGTGATGATTCTCCAGGGCCACAACCGTTTTTCCCCGGGGTCCACCCTGGTCCTGCCTCCTCTCCGACCTTCACGGGCCTCCCTGGTCTCAAAGCCGTCTCTCCAACATTAGCTGGAGAAAAATTAGTCCTCTCTCTTCTGGAGTCAGCTCATTTGTCTTGCGCTGTCAGAACGTACGCGGACGTGCCGACTCGTATACCTACAGTACGCTTGGCTTTATTTAATCTTAATAAGCTCATAGCAGCCAGGCCTGGGTCGTGTAAACTCAGACACAGTTTTTTGACAGGGTGACTCGGTTTGCCCTATCTTTGCACTCACTCTTGATGCTTGCATTACCTAATGTCTATGTCGAATTTGTTGTCTTATTTTTCAGTTGTATCATAGCTCAGGAATGTCATGTCCAGCACATTTCGTTATAATGCTAATTTTTGATTTTACTTCCAGCATTGCATCATGGGTAAAGCTGGAACACATTCTTCTATTCTGAAATCTTTCTTTGTCACTGTCTTTGCTTATGCTAATGTGAACTTTGAGATCCTGTTGTTCCTTGACAAGTACACAGAACGGTCGTTCTTAAGCATGCAAGAAGATCGTCTTAGTAAAGCGAAGATGTTGCGAGTGGGTATTAAAATTCGGTTGCAAATGGAGGGTTTTATTAGAATTTAAATTGGTTAAACATTTAAAAGATATTTTGAGAAATGTCTCAGTGGTTTTGGGTTCATACAATGGAAGTCAATGATGGTCAGTGTTGTTTGGTTACCAGCGTTCTTCAAAATATCTTCCTTTGTGTTCTCCAGAAGAAAGAAAGTCACACAGGTTTGGAAAGACATGAGGATACATTTTTGGGGGGGTGAACTGTTTCTTTAAGGACCAACACATCAACATCATCATGTCGAAAACATTTTACCAGCCGTCTATCTACCAAAACATTTTGACAGACTTCTCGTCCTGTCTTGGGTAATCTGCTGTCTTCCAAAGTAGAACTTTATGACGCTAAATCAACAATGCATTTCAAAACGCGCAAGGTGTTTTGAGGGTTTTGGCAGGTGCGACTGGAAGCGTCAAGGTGAGATCATCCTGGTTTGGCGTGAATCCCAGAATGATGTGCAATGACTGTGTCTCTTTATTCCAGCCGACAGTATAGCTTTTGTTTCAGCGTTAACAGGTTTTATGCGAAAAAGTTTGAGATTAAAATTTTCAGAGTGGAATGTTTCTGTCCAAACAAGTCTCTTTATTAGACATTCTTCCACTGCATTGTCTATATGCTTTTGGCCTGATGCAATTCACGTTGTGCTATTAGCGTCTGCAAAGTCAAGCTGTAAATGGAGTTTCATTTAAGAGATGTTAGTGATGTTAGTGTGTATTTGCTTTTGACCATGACAGCAGTAATTCATCAAATAATGAGCTAATAATGGAAAGGAGCATTTCTATAATAACCAAAATATTCATGTGCAGAGTACTCGA
>NW_026634919.1:0-1735 GCF_024868665.1 Triplophysa rosa
TCCACTTTGAGTATAATCTACACTAGTGTATCCTCCAAAGACGTAGCCTGAATTATTGTAAGCTACAAGTAAGGTTGGACCCTGACGGTCACAGCTCTGATGGAAGGCTGTAGCATCATATCCATGAACAGAAGCTTTGTAGAGAAGAGTCAGTTCATCATCACCCAGTAAAGCACAGATTCGCTGCTTTTTCTCATCAGTTAATCTAGAAGTCCGGGAAGCCATCCTGAAGAATTAAACAACAGATATGCAAATATATTTACCATTACACATTTGCATGTATTTAAATGTATATAGTAAAAATATTATATAATTACATCATTTGTACATTTATATCATATTGATGGGTGAGAACCAGAGGGGCATAAGTGACATTTCATCAACTTTGCAGAAGAGTCAGAACAAAAAATTCCATAGTTGATCTGTTCCGTTGTTGTTGAGTAGGCCTCCACATGATTTGCATATGTTTTAAAAGTATTTTAATACATTACAAACTAGCTGGTTTCGCCAGAATAGACACCGAAACAGCACTTATATCAGTGTTGTTAAAAGATGTGTTCATATTATTAAAATTCAACTTATTTAAAAACGAAATAGCCGCTTTCATGGTTTAGCTAAATATAAGAACGACAATAGAATTAGTGTATCATTTCTTTGTGCCCATGTGTTTAATTATTTACAGTAACGGTTACTAAAAATATAACTTATTTACCTCATTACAATTTTAATCAGAATAGCAATTTTCATAATTAAAATGAAAGGATTACAATACAATTGTGTGTATAATTTCATAGTCACATAAAAAACTTTTATTAGAACGTTTAACTACATACTGTATTTATGTCGACAGTCTGTTTTACCTTTCACCGTGTTTCAAGTCTCTATGCAGTAATCAATAAAATGCCTTATTTTTTACATACAGGAACAGAGCAAATGGACGTCAAGCAGTTTCCCTCACTGATGGTGGATGTGTTGTATTAGAGACACAGATAACCTTAGCTGGAGGTAGGAGAAATGGGCGTCCCGAAAGTTTTTATATGACACTTCTTTCACTCTAGAGATTACGTTTTTTGTTGAAGATTTTAAACATGAAGTGTTTATAAAGTTTTTGTTAGATAAACTAGAACGGAGGGATGCCAGTTATCTTGAAGAGAAAGATCATGAAACTATACAATGACATTTAAGCATTTGCAGATATGCAAACTTATTTCTCTTGATTGGATATGCAACATTATTTCTCTTGATTGGCAGGTTAAAACAACTCACCCAGCACAGGTTAATTTATGACCTATAATATTTTACAGAGGCATCAAAACAACCCAGCATATAGTGTGTTATGTTTTTACATAGAAATGAAAACGTATTTGTTTGTATATATTCCTTGTTTTTAAAATGTTGATTTTAATTTCATTTTCTAAAAAAAAAGCTCATGCATTATATTTTACTATTCTGAATATGATCTTCGTCATCTTTCAATTTTCAAATCCTTTTTAAGCACAAAATCAAAAACTTTCAGCTTACTCAAAACATGCAAACATGCTTTTTCATAATGCAGCCAAATAAACAATAACGTCAAGATACATTTAATGTGTTTGCCCTAAATGGCACCAACATCATCCAAATAGTCTTCAGCATAGTTTAGCATCTGCTGTAGAGCAGTGAGAAGCAGAACATCACAGCTGAGGTTGAGCTCCAGCTCCTGACTGTAGTTCTTCACGGGTAACACACAAGACAC
>NW_026634920.1:0-1733 GCF_024868665.1 Triplophysa rosa
ATGCATTCATTTTTATTTAGTTATCGTCTCGTTTTCGTCAGTGAAAACATGTCGTTAACGAATACTTTTCGTCATAGTTTTCGTTAACGAAATTAACACTGGCGCAGTGTGACCTGTCATGATATTATAAGATCGCTGAAATCGCAGTCTGTAGCAGGCTTTAGTCCTACTAAGTGAATCTAGATGGCACACCAAGAGCAACCTCATTAGTAACCAATTTTTTCTAATGTTTCTATTTCTATTGATATATGACTTACTGTATAGGATTGCATAAATAGTGTAGCTGGATCCTGATTTCTAATCTTTCCTCTTTGTACCTAATGTTAGTCAGGATTATTTACATTGTTAATGTAAATGCATTGTTCTGCTGAACACAAAGGACGATATTTGGAAGAATGTCAGTAACCAATCAGATCTAATCCCCCCAATCACTGGCATATTAGAGAAAATATATACTATGGGAGTCAATGGGGGATGAGATCTGTTTGGTCAACCCCTTCTCACTCCCGACTCGTCACATATTTACGCTCGGTCAGCGCCCCACAGCGTCACTTTTGAACGCGCAGGGTACCCCTTTGGCGTTTGTTGAGAATGTGTTGGTTTGGTTACTTACATTCTTCCAAATATCTTTGTTTATTTTGTTTTATAATAGACATTTATGCAGGTTTGGAACAATCTGAGGGTGAGTAAAGGATGACAGAATTTTCATTTTGGGGTGAACTGTCCCTTCAAGGCTTCCATTCAAATAAGTGCATTATTTGCAAAAGACACACAAAGGAGTCCTTGATCTTGCAGCAATGCATTTTCTGACAAATTACAATTTAGTGTTTCTAAATTGCTTGCAAATATAAATAAATACTCTCACTGTCAGAATACCCAAGTTATCACTGGGACGGTATCATTTCAAAAAGTACACCTTCGCACCTTAAGTGTGCATAGTACCTCAGACGTACATATCAGTACTAGAGTGAATATTAGTACTTTAAAGATACATATTGGTACCATGTTGGTATATATTAGGACCTTTTGAGTTCTGATACAGCAAAAAGTGTGTACATTATCCACACGTAATCTAAACATGATCACATTCCCACTCATTTTGTAATTTCCTTACGCACATAAACATTCTAATTTATTAATGAATTCAGTCGCTCACTTATTCACACTTCATTCACTCCATTAAATGTCATCATACACACAGTATGCTTTTTCTGTAGTTGATTAGCTTGTTATTAACAGAAAACTATCCTGTTTGTTTATAATGCAATTATTAGCATGAAACAAACTTACATTTGATAAGATGATACTTTTAAACTACAGGATGATCACCATTATAAAAGAATGAACAGAGACTGTGTCACAAGTGTAACTCGTTACAATTCTGAGTGGTCTCCCTGGTTATATGGTTTTGACCCTTCGCCTGTTATAAGGATTATGATTCTGGATTGCCCTAATAAACACTGCATTTGGATCCTCAACCTGTGTATCTCTGTGCAGTTTGCTACAGATAGCTGTCACGGCCGTGCCTCGAACCCAGGTCGTGTCGTGTAAAACTGTATGCACTAACCACTAGACCAGCTGAGGTTTGTGAACCCATGTTGCAGAAACTCACAAGAGACGGTGTAGAGGTAAAATAGGAATAGTCTTTACTGGTTATCTCTCAGAGAACAAAAGTAAATCCTGGGTTGCTCACAAAAATCCATGAAAGATAATTCCAAACAAGGAGGAAAAGG
>NW_026634921.1:0-1731 GCF_024868665.1 Triplophysa rosa
GTGAAAGCATTAAGAGTGAAAATGTTTTAGGACTGCAAGTCTGTGTGTGTGTGTGTTTTAGTGTGGGAAAGTGTGTGCGTGTACACAAGCTTGTGTGTTATTATGTCACAGTGTGTGTCTATGCGTGTGTGTGCACTCAAGCTTGTGTGTAATTTTGTCACAGCGTGTGTGTGTGTGTGCTTTGAATCATTATTGTTTCCATGTGGCATCTATAAAAGATCTCTCTGTTGCCTTTTAGCCAAAGACACATTAAATGTTTATAATAAAGAACATCAGTCGAGTCTCTATAAAGAGGGGTTTCCTTTCTGTAAAGAGATTTTATAGGTTTTACTTTTAGACCCTATGATAACAGAAAAAGACTGAGAGCTTTTGAAAGCACAGTGCCACATGTAATCGATGTGGCGTCTCTTATCAGTTTGTTTTTTCTGGTGTTTTATAAAAGACACTCTCATGGCTTCTTACTAGAAAACTCTTTTTATGTGAATGTGAATTGAGTTTTTTTCTGGATTTATTTTCTCTGTGATGCTCTGCTGACCTCTGACGGCGGACAGCGGCTCAGATGAACTCGATGTCTATTTTCACACCGGTGACAGCTGAGCACACCAGTCATGAGAGTCAAACGTCCGACCGTAAATCTGTCTGCAGCATTACAAACTAGAGATGCATTCATTATGTGAATTTGTGCTGTTGTTGCCACGGTGATGGTCTGAGGATGCTCAGGTGTTTTCAGTATGATGATATGTGGTTAGCTGGGTGTTCTGGGTCAATCTCTGAGTCACATCTCTGCTCATCTGCATGGTCAGTCATGTCTGTTATACTAATGGTGCTTTGATATAAAAGATATCTTTTTGTCTGCGATTTCATCATGTTTGCCCTTTTGAAATATTTCTAATGGTAAATTCGGACATTTCCTAAATATAAAATGATATACATGTACTTACGTTTTAATTTTGACCGGACCAAAGGTGCGTATCATCTTCAAAAGAATCATTTTAATAGCACATGAATCACATCCACAGCAGTCCACACAGGACGGAAATGCACACTTCCTCCCTGCCAGAGTTGTTCGCTTCAGTTGCTCGTAATTTCTCACAGACGCTGATGTCTCGTTCAACCAACAAATGTTTACTGTCAGAGGAATTTGCTGAACGTTAACGTCTGTGGACCCGGCGGCGTGAAGAGGTCGCCCGACAGCATCCGGACCACAGGTGAGCCAGACACGGAACATAAACCCTGACTGATGCATTTATCTGCCCAATGACCTTTTATTCATGAGAGACCGGCCTTCGCTCATCACTACGTTCACACTTACGCATTTGGAAGAAACTTTGTCCATACAAACTAAACATTTCCCCCCCGAGTGTGTATTTTTCGTGGATCGATCACATGATCATGATAATGCAGTAATAGTGTTTGGAGATGTGTTGAGATGTAATGCTGGAGTTCAGGTTTATGTCACAGACGTGGGTTGGTCTTCTGTCATCAGTAGACGTGTAAAATTTCCGGCCTTCCAGCCGGCAACGCAGTCGGCTCCCAGTCTTGTGCGGCCGGCCTTCCAGCCGGGGAAGTTCCCCCCAGGACTTCCCCCCCTAAATCCCCCAGAACTCCGCAAGCGCAATCGGGGACTAGGACCATTCCCCCCAGCCCCTTTGGACTGCCCCCTTTGAACCCTTGTTTTGCCCCACCCCCCTCCCATGTTTATTATTTTTGATGTCCCACCCTAGTCCTGTT
>NW_026634922.1:0-1729 GCF_024868665.1 Triplophysa rosa
GTGTGTGTGTGTGTGTGTGTGTGTGTGTGTGTGTGTGTGTGTGTGTGTGTGTGTGTGTGTGTGTGTGTGTGTGGTTTTTAAAAACCTGGTTCTTAATGGGCTCGGGATGTTGGTAGTGCCATCTAGTGGTTTGAGAGGTGTAATGCATTACATTGACATAATGAAATAAAGATCTGAAATAAAGCTCGTTTTCTCTCCGTTTTCCTCTTGTTCTCTCGTTCCTTTTCTCTTCTTGTTTTTTCATCTCTTTCTCTTCTCTCTGTCTCTCATTTTTCTTTCTTTCGTTCTCTCCTTTCATCTGGTTCTCTCATTTCTTCTCTCCTATATATTCTTCTCTTTCTTGCCGCTCGTGTTCTCTCATCTTTTTCTTTCCCCCATATTTTCTCATCTCCTTCTCTTCCTCTTCTTCTTTTCCCATCTCTTTCTCTCCGTTCTCCTCCTTCCCGTTTTTTCATCTCTCTCTCCTCTTTCCTTCCCATTCTCTCATCTGTTTCTCTTTGCCTCTCTTTCTCTCATCTTCTCTCCTTCATCTTTCTCATCCTCTCATTCTGTCCTACCATCACCTTCTTACTTTCCTCTCGTTCTCTCGTCTGTTTCTATTCTCTCCTCTCGTTCTCTCATTTCTTTCTCTAATTTTGTCATCTCAACAATCATGACATGACAATCAACAATCAATACATGACAATCTCAACTGTCATGTATTTCTGCCTCTCGTTCTCTCAACTCTTTCTCTCCTCCTTGCTCTCTCGTCTCTTTCTCTCTTTTCTGCTTCCAATTTTCTCATCCGCTTCTCTTTTCCCCCTCCTCTCGTCCTCTCATTCTATCCTACCCTCACATTCTTTCCTATTTTCTCTCATTCTTTCATCTCTCTCTCTTCTCTCGTCCGTTTCTATTTTTCTATTCTTTTTCTTGCTTCTTCCCTCTTTCTCTCCTCCCGTTCTCTCGTCTCCTGCAGCAGCATCTCTGGGAATCAAACTCTGAGCATATATTTGACCAGCTGGTTGACTTCAAGCCTGTCAGCGCTCATAAAAACGTTGGCAACAACACTCATGTCTATTGGCTGCTCGAGTTTCTTGAGTTTTGAGTTCATGAAGAATAAAGACGGTTGGTGTGAACAGGTGCGGTCTGAACAGACAAAACCCAACAGAATCAGGTGGTTGCTAGAACACTATCAAAAGAGCCCGAACACTATATGTCAATGGTTCAAACTCCGCTGATACTCACGTTTTATATCTCTCTCATATGACGGATTCAGTTGATGAATCTCTGAATGATTTCAATCAGGTGGTAAATAAGAAGACTTAAAAACATGCAGAGCTGTGCATCTCCAGAATCACTGCTGGTCTGTGAATATGACTTGGGTCCCTTCTTTAATGTAAATCTATGGGATTGTTTGCCTGTTTCATCACATGACCGATCATTAAGTGAGGTAATGCATTAGCTTGTCCATAAGGACCATAAAGAAGTCGCTGGCCAGTCACAAAAACTCCATTCAAGTGTTGTTATGGCAACACCACAGCAAATAAACGTGTCTCTATCTCAATAGATATTAAATGATGAAGCCTGTCGTCTGTTAGGATGCACACATACACACACTTAATATATATCAAAATTTACTTTGGAGTTTGCTTATGCAAACGTCACTTGAACCCAGCAAGACTTATGTCTGTCCTACTTTACAGAGTGAGTGAGTGTGTGTGCGTATGTGTGTGTGTGTGTGTGTGTGTGT
>NW_026634923.1:0-1725 GCF_024868665.1 Triplophysa rosa
ACACACACACACACACACACACAGACGCACGCACATACGCACGCACACACAATATTTAATTTGAAAAGATCAGAAATCCACAACTAAAAGTGCATCTGTTTTAAATCATCCCATTTCATCTTTGAGATCTTCTTTATGTGGTGTTCAGTTCTACAATCTGATTTAACAGTGAAAAATAAAACTAACGCACATGGCTAACTTTCTACAACAGGCCTGATTTACTGTAGCATTAAAGCCAAACTATACTTACAGTCGCCAAGGTTTGAATCAGGAGTCGACATCTCTTCCTCTGCACCAATAAATGTGTCTGCAACTCTTCCGCTGGACGAGCGTGAGCCTCTCACTTCCTAAAGAGAAAGAGAGAGAGAGAGAGAGAGAGAGAGAGAGAGAGAGAGAGAGAGAGAGAGAGAGAGAGAGAGACAGGTGTGGTTAGAGAACACTTCTCATCCGTGTTTCATTTGCATTTAGCAGAGATCCACGAGATATGGAACAAAAGTGCAGAGGAGAACAGAGGTGGTCCGTCACATGTGTGTTTGTTTAGTCTATTTATCATTAACACTGCATCTATCAGCAAGATTCTGAGTTACGTAAGTGAGACTTCACCTGAGGCTTAAACACTGACATAAAGTCAATATAAATGCCCTTGAATGAGGAAGGAGAATAACAACAAATGAATTAACAAACCAATAAAAGCATAATAACAGACGACATGAACTTCCTGAAAACAATCGCAGAGACAAACAGTATTGTCTGCTCATGCAAGCAAATAAAATATGCCATCTGCATATAAGTTCCTGTTCTTCAATTGATATTCAATGTGATATTTAATCTGCTTTGTTCTGCGTGATTAAAGACCAGTCTAAACAAACTGAAACATCACCAGCAGATGTCACTGTTCCAGTCCAGTGTTTGTTGAACTTGAACAGAAACAAATCTCAGGAGTGACATAAAGTCACCCGACGACAGAGAGAATCTAAAGACATGAAAACGTATCCATCACATGTACATTTTTGAACGGATCCTAAAACATGTGTAAAACATGCATATTGTGTTGTGTTGTTTGAATATGAATATGAAACATGATTATGAAGTGATTTTCAATCTATAAACATTGCTTTGTTGTTGTTGTTGTTGTTTTGACCTTTTGTTCTGTTTTAATTGTCTGTAAATAAAAGTCACAATTTTAACTTGAAATGTTGAAACGAAAATGATCATTTTACTTAAACATAATAATACATTCAAAAATAATTTTGGAGTGGTCTTTTATTTTTTTCTGCCGCTGTATATCTACTGAACATATTTACAGTAATGTCCATTATTACTGTAAATGTAATAATGCACATTATTGTGTATTATTACTGTAACCAACATTTGCTTATTACTGTATTTGCATATTATTGTGTTTTCTTCCCTAAAAAGCATCAGCCTTCATAAACAAATACACTACAACTAAAGAGTAATCACCTCTGTCTGTTTTGTTTCACAAAAATCATTTGCAAATCAAATCATCCACAAACATCTCCTCCATAACACTCATGAAGCTGTTACAAACATCAGGAAAAACATAATCCACACACACACTGAACGTGTCCTGTTGTGTCATATTCCACTCACACACATGCACACACACGCACAGACACACCGGACACACACACACACACACACACACACACACACACACACACACACACACACACACACACGCACACGCACGCGCACGCGCAC
>NW_026634924.1:0-1715 GCF_024868665.1 Triplophysa rosa
TGAGGGAGGACCCGTGTAGATCGCTCCTACTGGGCTTTGAGCTCATATATTTTCCGTGTCCTTACCTCGGACCGCTGCGGGTAAGTTTCTTTAAAGTGTCCACGTCTAATTTCATAATGCTGTTTAAGGTTTCCAATTTTGACAACCGCAACAGACTCCGAGCAAATGAGACAAACCGGTCTCGTGCATGTCGATGCAGGAAGAATAAATGCAAATCTCTCGACCCATTCATCTCGCAAAACATGGTTTTCGGCGTAAACTTTTCTAACTTTTGAAAAGTACATTGTTTTGCAGTCACTGACTGTTACATCTGTCTGCGCGCTGTGCAGCGAGTCTCTCTCGACTCTCTTCGCTCATCGACGTCTGAACTAGCGACAATGCGCATGCGTTAACTGTCCGTGGCGCCGTAGGACCCAAACTGCTACTGAGCGGACCTTGATGTGCCTGGTATAAATTTGATTGCATTAGAAAATAATGTTAGGCTTTCATTTTTTTTATTATATCAAAAGTCTTTGAGGTCCGGACGGACGCATCTCGCGGTCCGCATTCGGACCGGAGTCCACTAGTTAGTGACCCCTGCCATAGAAGAACCATTTTTGGTTCCGCAAAGAACCATTCAGTCGTAGGGGTGTGCCATATCATACCGTCCACGATAACGTCTTGGTTACGGTTGTAACCTCAGTTCCCTGATGGAGGGAACGAGACGTTGTGTCGAACCGACGGAATGGGGTTTGTCTTTAGAACCTATCATCTTCTGAGTATTTAGAAAAGGCCAATGAAAATTGGCGAATGAAATTTGCATGCCGGGCTCCTCCCCGGATGTCTGGGTATAAGAGGGAAGCCGTCGTGCTCATTCATTCACCTGTTGGTCTGAGGAGCCTAAAGCATCCTCCCCCGACCGCTGGGGTGGGTGGCCAGTGTTGTGGCATGAGGGACACAACGTCTCGTTCCCTCCATCAGGGAACCGAGGTTACAACCGTAATCAAGACTTTCCCTTTCTGTCGGTCTATCGACGTTGTGTCGAACTGACAGAATGGGGTTCCTATGGAAAACGCCACAGCACTGAGCCGCGTCACAATCTCTGCGGAGCGACGTTGAGTGGCCTGGGCGAGTCAGACGAAGACGCTAACGCGAAATTATGACCCTCCAGTGGAGAGGACGGGGGACCCAGAGCTTTACACAAAGTTGGGAAGCCCCTATCGCCGGCCGTCACGGGCGGAGGCCTAGTTCTCTAAATGGCGAGAAGCCGCCCGGCACCGTACGGGCCACTGGGTAAGCATTATTCCCCCCTGGGGGTAAAACGCTGCAGAGGCCACTACCTACCGTAGGGAGGAATTAGTGGAGACACCACATGGTCTCACCAACAGGGGAGAACTCATGGGAGGAATGTGCGGACTGCAGGAGTTAACCGCAAGGTGGGAGTCCACCTGGGGAGGTCATGGGTTGCCAAGGTGGGAACCATTCATGAGGATACATCAGACAGAACAGCTCACAGAGGGGGGGTTACCACGTCTGGAGCACTAGGTCCGGTTAGAGCTATGTGGGAGATAACTCAACTGTTCCCCGGTCTAAGGGGGCAGGGCTGCTCTGCCCAGCCTGTCCCCTGGAAGGGTGCTTAGTGATGGATGGAATGCCTGTTCTTTACCCGGGGGGAAAGAAGTGAGGCGGGATCGCCACTGCTCCCCCCGGAGGGGGAAGGGCTTCCGCAGGCGTAC
>NW_026634925.1:0-1705 GCF_024868665.1 Triplophysa rosa
TGTTTGTGCCTCATTATCTGTGTTATATAAGTTCTCTTCTTTGTTTGTTTCATTGCCCGGTATTGTACATACATGTTTTACGTATGTGGTGATGTGCTTCTGTCTGTGTTCACTTGGGATTTATTAAAGACACTTTGGATTACCTGCGTTCCTCGAGTCTTCCGTGCACATTACCATTACAGATTTGAGCTACCTGTTGACAACAATCATACTGTATTCTTTATGCCTTCAATGGTTCTATTAGAAACCATTTGCTTCTCCTTTAATGAATTTTCTTTATCCTTATCTCTATTCACGTACTATGTGTATTCATGAGATTTTAACCCAGTACTATGTCACAGAAAGCAAAATGATCCTGCAGAAGAATATTATCATTGTATGTATAAAAACTGGTAAAGGCATCTTTAATGGTTCAAGAGTGCAGGGTATTGGGGGGGTGGGTAGGGGCGGGTCTACTCCCGTCTCATTTACCCAAGCATTCATTTCGAAGTCAATTAGTGCATTTGTGTCACCTCACATCTCCAGCTGCACATGCATTAGACATACACGTACAAATGCCTTCATCCACAAACACAAATGTGTCATACAAAAACATTTTTATCTGAATGCTTTTTACAATGATGCATATGTTATAATTAAAAATAGTTTAAATCTTACAATTTATACAATCTGTTTATAATGTATGCATTGCTATTAACAGTGCATCTTATACAAAGCTGCAGAATGCACTTTCAGACCTTGTTTATTTCCAAGCCACTGATGCGTAAACTCAAGTTCATTGTTTATTTTTAGTATGTAACGGTAATTTTCTGCTCCCACCTAGATCCTGCGAGAACTGAATAAACATCCCGGACATGAGGTAACCATGGCGATGGGAACAGCAACCTGCCGCATTTTCCAAAGCAGCTTGATGGTCATTGTGGGTGTTGCGGATTCTCCTAACCGGCCGTGCAAATCGCCCACACATTTCTTTAATGAAATCCCTCCTTTTCGTTCAAAGTCCACATTTAATGTGGAGTTCACAATTCCAACATCTCAGGTGCTTTTAAACCTAAACAATTTCAGGCATTTTGTGTGTGCATCATAGACTAGCTAGATTTATCAACCAAAGATCTTTGTAGATATTATTTCTGTAAGGAAAAAGTGTGTAAGTATATCATGCTCTCATATCTGTATTGACAGCCTCTAGCGTGAGATAAGAAAAGAGTCTTTGGTGTCAGAGGGAATTCTGTTTGTTACTCTCGTTGGCTGCGATTCAAGACTCTAAAGGCACCAACATGAACACTGAGTCATCGCGATTCAACTGACAGCTCTCCAGATGAAACGAGTTTACTCAGTTCTGTACGTTTAAAAAAAATTATCAAACAAATCTTTGCTATTGGTTTGTCATGCAGAGATGTGTGTATTGCTACATGTGGGAACCCCTATTTATAGCTTAGATTTGTTTTGAGCACAAGATGAAATGCCATATTCCATATATTCTGGCTATGTTTATCATATTATATTTTCATATGAATTTTCTATGCTTTGTAAAGCAATAACACAATAGTCTTTATATGGGAAGTGGGGACCTGACAAGAATGGGAAGTGGGGACCTGACAAGAGCTGAGATGATAGAGCTGGATAAAGAAGGACGCGGTCTCTTGACATGTCTTCACCACAAAACTTCAAATGCTATTAGATTATTAATGATAATCTTAAACTA
>NW_026634926.1:0-1705 GCF_024868665.1 Triplophysa rosa
TTTTCAACTTTGCAGTGAACGTTATTCATTTGTTTATCTCAATATTTAGATGACATGTTAGGATAGAAATTTGTACGATGGGAGAATTGTTTGTTTTGAAAATGGGGAAATGGCCATTTTAAATTCATGTAGTCTTATTGTAAGAGGTGTGTAACGGTGCACGTGTTTGCTCTGTCGGTTCTTCAGAAAAGCCTGGAGTTTAGAGAACTTTGATATCGGACGAGCTCTCGGCAAAGGCAAGTTTGGGAGCGTGTATCTGGCCAGGGAACGTCAGACCAAGTTTATTCTGGCTCTGAAGGTTCTGTTCAAAAAGCAGCTGGAGAAAGCAGGCGTAGAGCATCAGCTCCGGAGGGAGGTGGAGATCCAGTCTCATCTCAGGTATGATGCTTTTTAATACTTTAAAGTATCAGAGTTCCATTTTTAACCCTAGTAACAAAATGTGCTTTATAATGCTGACTGAGGAACATTTTGTGTTCTACACGTGTAATGTGTTCAGAATTTGAAATCCGATCTGATTGTTGCGATTCGTTTTGTTTTCAGACATCCCAACATCCTGCGTCTCTATGGTTACTTTCACGACGCTGCTCGTGTCTATCTCATCTTGGAGTTTGCCCCAAAAGGAGAGCTGTATGGTGAGCTCCAGCGCTGCGGCACCTTTGATGATCAGCGCAGTGCCACGGTAACTGTTTCTGTTTGATGTGCGTTATGTGCATTCAACCCCAGCTGACAGCAGTTTTTCAGTGTGTGTCTATCTGTTGTCTGTTGGCAGTATATAATGGAGCTCGCTGATGCTCTGAACTACTGCCACTCAAAGAACGTCATCCACAGAGACATTAAACCTGAGAACCTGCTGCTGGGAGCCAATGGGGAGCTGAAGATTGCAGACTTTGGTTGGTCTGTCCACACTCCGTCCTCAAGGTGACTGGCAAATTGTCTCGTGGTGTTTTTAGTGCATTATGTTCTCTCGTGTTTAACTGCATGCATGTTGTAAATGGTTTAACAGGAGGTCGACACTCTGTGGGACGCTGGATTATCTTCCTCCAGAGATGATCGAAGGCAAAACTCACGATGAAAAAGTGGATCTGTGGAGTCTGGGTGTTCTTTGCTATGAGTTTCTGGTTGGTCGGCCACCTTTTGAAACAAAGACCCACGAAGAGACGTACCGCAAGATTTCCAGGGTAAGTGAAGTACCTGATCTGCACAGATTCTGTCATGCGCTCCTGAGTTTGAGCTCAGTCTGTGTGACTCCTTCCTGACATTTAATGCGTTGATATGTAAGGATCAGGTTTATTTCTTTAAGAGGAAAAAAGGAAAATCAAATAAAAAATGTAGACTATGCAACACCTTTTTTCCATGTTAAACACTATTGGCTGTTCGCTTTCAAATGTCAGCCTTTTCTGTCCACATACATGATGCGTAATCATCAATTTAGGATTTTGTTTTAGCTGTAAAGGTTTGGTACAGTCTGGATTAACTTGGAACAACTTTGTGCTCCATTTGTCTGCTGTCTTTGACATTATATTCATTTGACTTCTGTATTTGCTCTCCTTATACCTACAGGTGGAATTTACATATCCAGCTCATGTGAGCGAAGGCAGCAGAGATCTGATCAATAGACTACTAAAGCACAACCCAATGCACAGACTTCCCATCCAGCAAGTCCTGGTTCATCCCTGGGTTGTGGAGAACTCCGTCAAAAAGCCGA
>NW_026634927.1:0-62488 GCF_024868665.1 Triplophysa rosa
ACAAAGATTAATAATTTATCTTTGAATAAGCCATCTTTAGAACCCGACTAGACCTGAAACGTCTTGTGCAGCCTGCAGCCAAGCAAGATACCTCATGGCGTTATGGATCTATACAGCTGTAAGATGGTTTTTAAGCGCAAAGATAAAAACTTGTTGCATGCTGTGTGCATTTCCCAATAATGTGCCACACACGAACATGCGAGTATGACTACACGCTAATTGCTTGAGTTGCTGTCTGTTCATTAAATGCTAAAATGTCAATCACTCACGGTATATTAACCTAATTATGTCTTGTAAAGTTTGGCGTAACAAATATTTGTTGTTTACCTAACTATAAAATGTAATTAATTTGTGTCTTTCGGGGCGATTGGTAAAAGCACATTCATTATAAATTACCAGAGACCCGATGCCATATCGGACACGACCTGTGCCCAAGGCATATTTTGTCAACGTTTTAGACCCGATGCCGCTGGGACACATGAGGACCTCTCAAACATACACCTCAACGCAAGTCAGTTTGCATGGCCGAGCAGTGAAAAATATATTTAATTACTGCTCAGAAAACAATATGAGTGCTCCATGGCAATATACACAACTATCTGTAGATGTTGCTGTTTGGCGCATTGTATTTCGTATACTTTTATATTAGGCTATAGCCTTTCTTTTTAATTTGTTTAGCCAATACTATAACATATCAAAACGAAATTACGATTTGGTATAATAATTTTTAATCTATATGCTCACATAATAAATCAGCATATTGTTAAATTTATGCATTTTAAATGACAGAAATACACTGAAACCTGCACGTTGGAGAAAGCACGTAATGTACGTGTCTAAAATGTATGTGTACAGTTCAGTTAAATGATCAAATTTACCCTCTTTAAACTTATGCTAAACATTTAGCTGAATATCCACAACATGTATGGTGGCATGGTGAAACAAAAACGTTATAAGCTTGCAAGATTTGCTAAGTGCCTTTAGCCTACACTGTCCCTTTAGCGTCCACAGACCATGCCATCACGGCCAGTGTACCGTGCTAAAACGCTTAATGTTGCTTAATCTTCAGACCAGATGATTAGTATAGCCTACACCTTTTTAATAACCGTAGGCTACAGAAATGCGGAAGAGCCCTAAATATGAATGCAAAAAGCACAAAATGACACAATAAGAATTTTAACATGTCCCGCCGTATTTCTCACATAATACCAGAACTAATAGGTATAGGTGTCTTTATTGTTGCAGTATTTCAGTTTGTTTTTTTATTCATTCGTTCATACAATAAGCTATAATTGGCTTTATTTTGTTTGCGTTCTGAGATTTCAGATGAAAAGTATAGGCATAATTATTTCCATTGATATTTCTCTTTTAAGTGGTGTAGTTATTCGTTTTTTTAAGTTACATTTATATCCTACATTTACTACATATTTTACAATTACGTTTTTAAGAAAAGACTGTTATTTATATTGTAGATTATTTTACGTTCTGATGAAAAATTGTTCATGGCTTGTTCTTACATCTGTTTGCACTACTATTTCAGTTAGCCTACTACTATTGTCTGTTTAAAATGTATAATTATTGCTATTTTTCCTATATAGTTTTAAACCGAAATAAAATGTTTTATTTGAATTTAAATATTAAGTTTATTATGATGGTGTTATGTAACTAATGTAATGCTTTAAAATCTTGTTGTCTTGTTTTCTGGAACATTTATTCAGATACCATTGCATGTGTCATTCAAATAACTTCATACAATTAGCTTATTTTATTTAAAAAACTCAATCAAACACATTATGATTCAGTAATTCACTGTAACAAATACAATTTTCCTCATCTCCGAAACTCAAACCATTATTTGATGACTTAAGATCGTGCTTATCAAAAGCACGATCTTATGTTTGTATTTGGCGAGCTACAGAAATGACCTTTTGCGTGCATATGATACACGTGTTTTGCGTGCACTTTTTATGTACATACCGACTTAACCCACACCATCTTAACAAAGGGGGTAATCATATGCACGTAAAAAGTAATGAATGCGTATAAATAGCAAGCCAAATACAAACATAAACTCTTACTATAGATAGGCAGTACTAGTAGATCGGGTAGGATATTTAAATAATTAAATTAATATTATAAATGTATGAATAGTCCACTGATTCCAGGCCACCTGGAATTGTCCCATGTCCGTTCCAGGGCTGATAGTGGTGAGCTAAGCTGCCAGTACAAGAAACAATAATTTTTTTCTTGATGATGCATAAGAAGAGATCTATGAGATCAAATAAATTCACTTAATCGAGCAGATAAGTGGACTGTGCTGCAAACATATAAAAAGTATCTGCATTTCTTGCTTTGGTCTTCATCAGAACCAGCAGGTAGAGATCATGCATTGGCGGAATCGGTGCTCTATTGCTTCTCCTGGGATTCCTGGATGTGAAACTTTGAATTTCAAGTCGAATTTGAACCACTGAATTTGTGGAAGCGAATTTTTAAACCGAAATTATATGGACTGAAAATTGTCTGTCGAATATTAAAGCTTGTATTTTATAACAAGTTGAAATTTTTAAATGAAATTTAAAAGGTGAATTTTGATTATTAAATTTTTAAACGGTGAAACTGTGTGTGAAATGTTTCCATTAAAAAAATTCACAGCTTAAATATGCAACCATGTTGAATTGCAGAACCTTAAAATGTGAGCACTGTTAATACAATGCATCCTTTTTCAGTTAATGCTATTCAGCACGTCTTTTTGCTTCAAACACATTTGTCTCTATTTTACTTCCATAGTTTTTTACCCAGAATTCGGACAACACTACAAAATGGCGGACACCCGATATAGTGCACTATATAGGAGATAGGGGGCGAATTCAGACACAGCTACTGTAACTAGTCAAACACTGAAACGGGTGTCAGGTGTAGCCAAGCTTCAGGAATATGGTTTCACAGCCAAAAGGCAGAAAAAGTGAAAAGCACTCAGGAGACAAATACAAGAACATTTTTGGTCTTTAGTGGTTCTTTTTATTTTTATTTTTTTTCTGTTAATTATTAAGAGTTTCAGAAAACATTGTTTGGTCTTATAAGATAAATAAAAAATGCACTGAAAAGTTATAGATGGTTGATTATTTGTCTAGGTAAGTATAATTTTTTCATGGATTAACATTGCTTTTAAAATACGCAAACTGGCAATACTACGTAAAGTGGTTCAAAACATCTCCCTTTAAAACGCTATTGGTTTCGACTATTTAGATAAAGTGTCTGTTAAAGGAATATGACTTGGCCTGAAAAAAAGATTTTTTTTCACTTTAATCCATGCACACGTGTTAAAAACAACCTGGTATAGTGTTGCTATTTGTGTCTGTGACATGAATAAACAATGATGCATTTAAAAACTAGATGTCTGTAGATGAGTGTGCGAGTGGCTGCTTGAACAGTCATTTGTGATTGTACAGGTGAAGTGGTCAAGTAAAACAGCTAGTGTGATTTGAAATACATCATCTGTAGGCTGCAAATAATGATAACGTTACACTGTAAAGAAATGAACGACTGTGCAACGCTCGGGAGCAAGAGCAAACTTTCCGCTGTATTTGTCATCTGCGCCGCAGTAGGTTTACTCTGACAGGCTTTGGACAGACGAGTGAGAGAAATAATAGAGGGTGGGGTTTTCTGTGAAGTTGTACCGGTAAATGTAGATAAACTGGTGGGATTGCGTTTACACTACATTGAGATGAAATTCTGATCAAAAGCGCGTTTACACTTGTGTTTTTAATGTGTATGTGGACAACATCAAGATACAGTGTGTGTGAATGGGTGTTATCTACCAAAAGTTCAATGGTGTCTCTGCTCATAAGGGATGAATTATACAGTCGTATTGCAAAAAAGACCTTCTGTAGCACTCACTGTTGCACCAGGGCTGAATCAGTCTCCAGCTAAAATTACTCCTCAGTCCAACAAGCATAGCATGTAGGGGGTGAGAGAGGTTGTCCATGATGATCATACATTTGGACATTGTTCTAGTCTCAGCTACCATCTCCAGAGGGACCAGAATCTACCTTCTTGATGTGTTTATTTAGCCGGTTGACATCACCTGCTTTCTCACCAGTGCCCCAGCACACCACAGCAAAGAATAAGGGAGCTGGCAACCACAGACTGATAAAACATGCACACATCGCACCGACCTGCATTACCTCCAGTAAAACTGGTTGAATAGTGTTGTAAGCACCGGAGAAAGAAAGAAAATGAATCTTACCCACACCTCACCAGTCTTGTCGAGGTGTGGGTATATTCTCTGCAGCATGTATATGATGCCGTCCTACACTTCAACCTAGGGGCAGTATGCAAATTGTAGCCAGTGATAAGCTAACTAGTGGCCTCACATGTGATATGGCTATCCTCTCCATAGTCTTCATAATGTGAGATGTTTGTGCAGCTGGTCTATACTCAATTCAGTTCAATAGGGCATACCTCCTTTGGTACTGGAACCAGACAAGTTGTTTTCCAGAGCAGTGGTACTCTGAACGTGATATAACATGATTAATATTAATGAGAAATGCTGTAATGTGATGGTAATAGAAAGTAAACTTAAAGACGTAAACAAAAAATAACATCTTGGAAACAAGTTTTATACCGCCTTCATAGGCTTTAATAATAATAGGTATAAAATGCCCAGTTAAAGGATTTCTGTTCATTGGTAATATGCAACTTCTCAGTTTTTAGTTAAATAGTTTTCAGGGTTTTTAGACGCTTTGTTCCTGCAGCAGGAGATGGGGGTTAATGAGAGTTGTGTGAGCATTAACAGAGAGCACAAAAAATCTGGCTGTTTAAAAGAACATGTGTCAGATAAATATCTGTTCCGGAATAAATGGATCAAAGTATCCCAAAACATTTTTGTTAGTTTTAAATGCTTATATATAATATAGTATATATAAACAGTGATATACAGAACTTTTAACTGACTGAACTATACCATTTAAATGACTTGTCAGTGAACTTTAACAGCATCTATTTATATCTATTTATATTAACAGTTATACTGTTCCTAAGGTATAAGCTGTTTTTTATGTCTCATCAAATTTGGAAAGTGCAGGCATCCATGAGGTTCTGTGCTATTTTTGTTTATGCTTAATTTGTTCTTCGGTCATCTGCATTTAATCGATTTATATATGTATGTGTTGTAACCGTCCCGCTGAGCACTCCCAGAAGGGCAATTATAAAATATTTAAAAGAGAGGACTCCATTGACTAATTTTGATTTTATCAGAACCACACAAACCATGAGACTGACCACAGAAATAGCTTCAATAAAGTGTTTAAATAAAATGTCACACACAAAAACAAAAATAATCATTTGCATGTATATTTGCCTTGGCTATCAGAATGAAAGATAAGGCTTCCAAACAACAAGAGCTCTTTTGTCCATTGACCCACAAGAAGTGTCCTTAACCCTTTATCGGGCAAGTTACCATATTTGGTAACTTAATCGACCAATCACAACGGCGTTGTGCGCTTGTGTAAGCACATGGATGTCTCCCAGTCAATCAATAGAGATCAGTCTACGTCACAAATAGTGACATCATGGCATGTGACCAATCAGGAGTTGCCAGGGCGTTTCAAATTCAAATTCTATAATTTGTGAAACACGGATCTGCGCTCCTATCTACTCCCACATAATTCTATAATTTGTGAAACACGGATCTGCGCTCCTATCTACTCCCACAAATACGTAAATATCATCAAAACGAACAATAAGTTAATGAAACTAAAATGTTATATGGTTGAATAATTGTGTTTAATGTTGATATAGATGTTGTTTAGGATTTCTAGAAATGAGTGAACATTGTTGCTGAAAAATGGTGTGATCATATTTGAAACCCATCCCCCCCCTTCCGCTCGAATACTAAAAGTCAGTTCAGACAATGGACCGTGGAAGGCCTCTAAAGTGTGGCTGCATTTTGCAAAATCACAAAAAGGCAAAGCTAAGTGTAATTATTGTGACAAACTATTATGTTGCAACACGGGTGTCACCAGCAATATGGCAACGCATCTGCGGTTGGTTCACCATATCTAATTACAAGAATGCGACATGTTTGAAGCGTTGCGCATCCCTAGGACCCACACTGCCGACTCCGAGTGTTCTTCATTAGCCACCGATGACACCAGTGCAGGGACAATGCCGGAGCCATGCGCACATCAATGTTACGTTTTTTTTTTTTTGCGCTATAAAATCATCCTACCTGTTTATTTTATACTGCTACGGGAATCTGATAGTGTATTTTCGTTGTTAAATCATTCTGCATATTTATTTAATACTGGTAGTACAATTTGATAGGGTATTGCGCTGTAAATTAATCCTACATGTTTGTTTTATGCTGGTAGGAAAATCTGACAGGGTATTTACACTGTAAACTTATTTTATGTGTTTATTTTAAGATGGCACGACTATCTGACAGGGTATTTTGCATTGTAAAATCATCCTACCTGTTTATTTTGTCAATGTGGTTTAGATTATATTAAGTTTTGCCCTGCGGTAGGAAAATCTGACAGGGTAGGACAATTTGACAGAACACCGGCGCATGATGCTACACGTGACGTGAGACCCCCTTCTCCCTCGCTTCGAAAGGAAGGCTTACACGGGACACTTTTTTGTGTGTTCAGCTGTAAATAATGGCACAAAATAAATATTTTTGATCTTGCTTGACTTTACTTGCTTTTTCACCGCTTTGGAATCGAAACTAAGAATCGTTAGGAATCGGAATCGATAGGCCCAACCCTGCATACGCCCGATAAGTCTAGTAAGTCATACTTTTACTAATAATGCATTATAACATAGGGCAATAGTATTTGTTAATGCATTGAATGTTGCCACAAGTTTGTGTAACATTATACAGTGATCCACTGGGAAACTTAAACTTAATACAGTTTGTATTATACCTAAATGGCATTTTTTATGTTTACTGTGAGCCTTATTACTGCTAAAATAAGTGGCACCAGCAGTACTTGGTGCTATTTTTCACTTTATTATATATTTACAATTTATCTGTCAATATTATTTGTTTTCAGTAAATCAGCACTTCACTGTCACGGTTTTGAGTGTTTGTTTGTGTTACTAAATAAAAGACAAAATGTTCCCAAGTAAAAATTCCTAAATCGAATATTTATTTAGGAACATTTTTATTTTACTTAGGAACATTTTTTTTCTTTTATATAAGTGTCTTATATTTTAAAATATATAAACGTTTTGGGAATAAAATGACCATAGACCGGTGAGGAACCATATGGTAACTTCATTGACCTTGGTTTTGAACTTGATTTTAAAGTTTAAACTTAAACTTTTAACTCACAAAAGTCTTGTAATAAACTCCAATAACACTCCAGGGTTGAGATTTTGAATTTCAAAGGATTTCAATGAGTGCCCTATGAAGGGTTTAGGTTTAATGTCCACGGGTGACGATAATGAAAACCATGTTAACATGGAGATGAGTAAATAATCCACAATTTAGAGTTTTCAGCATGAGCTCCAAAAACGTAGCTTGAAGCCAGACTACACTAGGGTATATATCCAATGATAATGTAGGCATGAGAGACCAAAGGTCAACGCTGAGCAATATGGCCTTAGAAATGAAGTATGTCCCAGAGAAATCAAATGAAGAGGAGGGTGAGAAAGAGTCCTTCTAACAGAAACATACAGGCTAACATTAGTACTTTACAATCACAACCAAATAACACAGAGAAACATAAACCACCAAATATATGATGAACTCAAAGTTAACAACACTAAATGACAAGAAAACACTTGGTTGAGCTTAAAACAACAGTTTCCTGGACTCTACACAAAGGGTTAGCACCTGAGAAAGCCATGCTTCTCTCTAACCAACATACTCTTGCTCTGCTTTCCCTGACTTTTATGCTGCCTTCACGTGTTCTCAGAATTATCGGAAATATGAGTTTCCGAGGTAAAAATTGCACATGAACGCCCTCTGATGTCCCGTTTCCCACTGGGAAGTTGGGAAATAATTTTGATACCAGAATTCCCCGAGATAGTGGCTGATGGGAGAAGGATTTCTGCTGTGACAGATTTATTTGTTTTTCCGCAACAGCTTCATTGCCTTGTCTTGTCGTTGAATTCGTACATATTTACATACAGTATATTAATAACCATTTGAAGCATACTGTGTTTTATACACTGTGAAAATATAACATGTATTTCGCCAATATTTCAGAATAGTCAGCAAGCTGACCAGTGAAACTATACAGTAGGATGTACGGTTGAAAACTATTACCATATAACATTTTCCCAAGACACATGCAAGCATGAATCTGGCGTCCCTCATTTTTTTCGACAACAAAGCTCCTGAACACAACCAGCTCGGAATCATGAGATCAGAAGTGGGAATTATCAAATTTCAGAGAGCAGGTAAAGGCAGCATTAATCCCAGGGAAGCAGTACTCTAGAGAGCCCCCTCTGGAGCATGGAAGAGGTATTACAACTTAAATCATAGTATAGGCACTATAGGCAGTTACAGTGTCTGTAGTTTAATTACTAGACATGCATGTAAGTACTAGAAAGAGGGTCCCATGCCTTCAAAAATTTAGGGATCAACTGTTTTAAGCTGACATACTGTACATGACCTGTTTTTACCCTGACATAAAATGATAATTTAGCGCAAGGTTATCATACTGTCAAAATCTCATACTGGCCCATGCCTGAGACTTTACAAAGTCCCTGGAAATAGTAACGCATTCTGTTGTTTCTGGGCAGCTGGTGTTTATTTACCTCATGCCTTCATGTGGTAAATTGGCTCAATTGTTTAATTTATTCAATGTTTTGATATTAACTGTTTAGCACCATAACAGTCACGTTCACGCAGAAAACATTCATGACAATACAACTCATTAATATTAATGATGTTCTCTGAAACTATCAAGTACTCACTGTCACAGTTAGAGATACCTAAAAAAGCTTGATATTATAAATAAAGTGTACAGCAGATACGTTTTATGACACTGGTGTCGTTATAACACCTACGTGAATACTTAAATGTACGTGAATTTTTTTTCGCTATCTCAATAATTTGGGTTTTCAAAAAGTGGAGAAACATTGCTGTGTTTGCGGACATGTTTATTCTATATGGCGGTGGTAGATGACAATCCATCACTTTTATAGAGGATATTTGGTTTATTTTAAAGGAAATAAACCTAAATCGTGTCACAGTTTTTGTGGGCAACACAATATATAGATGAGCAAACACAAACGCACCGGACAGATGCAGGGTTTTGCTCAAGCACTCTTTACTGATCTCACTCGCTGTATTTCTCAGTTGGCACAGAAAACACACAGCTAATACAAACATTGAGCTCTGTATGAAAATGAATGCATGTGACCTATTTAAATGTGTTCCTAGTCAAATGGCATTCAAGTATATTAATTAAATATTATTAAATAACTAATTACTTGTGCCTATGGATTTGAATTCTATTAACATTCTTATTTTAGACAGTGTTTCTTATCTTTTTATTCCTGAATCCCCTAAGGCGCAGTTAAGACAATAAGCTTGACGTGTCAGCTCGTGCTGAGCAAAAGCCTATGAATAGACTGCCACTTAGTGGTAAACATTGCAAACACACATTACAGAAATACAGCTGCGAGAACAGTGGCGACAGAAGGATTATTCTGGTTGAGTACCATCTGTATGCCTTAAGGGATAATCACATTATAACGATAACTATAACGATACCTGTAACTATAACTGTTTGCATCCACTCCTGTGGACGATAATGATAATGTTATGTTTATATTAGAGCTCGCATGCTGCTGTGTTTACAGTCACTTAAATGAATGTAGATGACCTGCTGATGATGCTTTCGTTTTTATTCCCAAACGTTTTTTCTCCAAAATATGACAGCAAAGGGTAGATGCTCTAAAGGATGAAGGTACGCTCGTGTCCGGGATGTAAAGCATATTTACATTTACATTACATTTATTCATTTGGCAGACGCTTTTATCCAAAGCGACTTACAAGTAGGAGAGCATATAAACATTTTGTCAACACGCTATACAGTACCGTTAGTTTACATGGCCATGCTTTTTTTTAGACAGACAGACAGTTATTCGTTAGTCAAATAAATGCGGAACAGAGCTTTTTTTTTTTTAGCTGTTTTTTGAAAGTTGTGAAGGATGCTGCAGTTCGGATGGAGGCTGGTAGTTCATTCCACCACAGGAACCAAATGAGTTAAGGTTTTTGCAAGTGATTTGGTGCCTCGCTGTGATGGAACAACCAGGCTTCGCTCATCGCTGGCATATATTTTGCCTGCTTGTTCAGATTTATATAAACATTACAGATATACTGTATAATATCCAGCCAGAAACACACAGCTTTCCGACTGTTACGGTCTTTAATTCAGACATAAAACCTGCGTCACAATCATCAATAGCTAAATATTAGATCCACCAGAGACAGTTTTATCGTCCACCAAAGACAGTTTTATCGTTCACCAAAGACAGTTTTATCGTTCATCAGCTAGGAAATAATTGCTCTGAAAGTTATCCCAACAATATTGTTCTCTGTATTTTTATTGTTACAGTTTCGTTGTGAACCCTGCTATCCTCCTAAATGAAGAACTTTATTTTTTATAGTTATCGTTATAATGTGAACAGCCCTTTAAGCAATAAGATAAGAAGTCAGACGTCCCTACCTACTCTATAACTTGTGAAAATCTATGCATTCTAGGGCCCTATGAAATCTTGTTCCTATAAAACAATTTTGAGTTTTCCATTTTTTTTATGATACAATAGTAATATTTTTGCCCACATGAAAAATACTTCACTATACTATAGAATTTACTCATTAACTATAGTAAGACACCTAGATACTACAGTATTTTTGAACCTAACTGCAAAATCCGTAATGCGTAAAAAAGCGCAATGAACAACTTGTCAACAATCCCCTGTTCACCCGTCATCACCAGAGCACTACATTTCCCAAGATCCCTCTCTGCCAATCACCTGCACCATATTCCATCATCAGCACACCAGACTGCCATCATCTCATCAGCATTTGTGTATATATAGTCTGCCTTTTCTGTTTATACGGATGTTGCTGTGTTCCTGTCTCCTTCCATGTACCTTGTTGGATTATTAAAATAAGTTTCTTGTTACTCCTGACTCCTCATGTAAGTTATAGTGCATGTACTGTTACACGACTATGTTAGTATGAATCTGCATCTCTCCAGTGCATTTTCTGTTTTTTCTTTTTTTTTTTTACACCTACTTAAATTTAAGATTTTTTTATTTTACTTTTACATTACCTTTAATGAAGGAAATAATATAATATACTATAGTTTATTCGTGTGGGTGTGTCATAGTTAATATAGATTAACCAGACTTTTATTTTGATGGGTTGTCACAAAGAACATTTTATTGCATGTTTGACAGTAACTTTACTCAAATGAAGTGGTGAAATGCTCATGAAGTAAACTCTTAGAGCAACTTTGGAGTGAAATACTTATGAAATAAACTCAGAGCAGCTCTGGAGATGTGTTAGCGTCCCCAAATAATGAGATGCTGTAAAGAGAAGTGTCATGCGTGCAGTACAGAACTAAAGCATGTGCGCACCCATTGCCATCAAAACACAGACATATGACTCCGTTTCAGCGCTGAGACCGCTCCATATAACAATTTCAAATTATCTCGAAATCCAGCGTTAGATCCACCGTTTATATAACATTCCTCACTGAAATGTATGGAACAAACAGAGCTGAACTTGCGAACGCAGTGCTCTCTCTCTCTTGCTCCAGTTGGTTGATGTGTGCGCATGCTCTTTCTCCCGTTCTCCTTGGTTGACGCGTGGCCGTGATCTTTCTTCTCGCACTGGCAGGTTGATGCGTGGGCGTGCTTTTCAGGGAGAATTGTCCAATAAGGGACTAAGAAAAGTTATTACGAAACGGATTTTCATGTTCGAAAAAAACTTTCCGAAACCTATACGAACGCTGGGGCAAGTGTATCGATCACAGAAATACTACGTCATACGTCCGACTTGTTTTTTGACAAGTTGACCATGTCAAGCATGAGAAGACAGCACGTTTAACATTGTAAAGAAGTCAGAATGCATGAAAGTATTGCACATCCCCTTTAATGCCTGGATTCAGTGATTCCGTCCGCGTTTTTCGCATCGCGGAAATCACATGGCCTTCGCATTCTGGATGAGTATCATCTGTAGGCACGTAATAGGCATTTAATTTGTGTTATGTGTATATAAATTGTTTTCTTTGTATATACAATTAAATTAGTAAAATTAATTTAATGCAGATACAAGAATGGCAATGTCTCCTCTTTGAACCAGATATCTGATTCTGAAGCCTCACAAATGTTATTTTTCCAGACTGTATTATGAGCCTGTCGCCACTCCCTGTGGACATACCTTTTGCCTCAAGTGTTTGGAGCGCTGCTTAGACCACAACCCCAACTGCCCCCTGTGCAAAGAGAACCTTTGTGAGGTAAATGTGCTTTTATCTACTTAGTTGAAATATTGCAAGGACACAAGTTCAACAGTGTAAACAAAGTAGTGTCCTGTCCTTAAATAAACATTGCCATGTTTTTTTTCTGTAGATATACTTTACAAATGTTATTTGTGTTTTTTTTCTGTAGAGTTCTGTAGTTCAGATACACTTTTAATCAAGGACTTGCTGTTTTTTGTAAATGAATTGCAATGAGTGAATTTGTGAAGTAACAGCTGTATGATTATTTCCGGAAAAACACAAGCTGCTAGAGGTGGGACTAGTGGGGAGAGTGGAATGGAACTATAGCACGAGCAAGCAACACATTATCACATTATTCCCTTCATGTTTTGTACATTATGCACGTACACGTTGATTGCCAACAAAACACAGACGTATGACTTAAGCCCTATTCGCACGGGATTAGTATTATCTGGGGACCTCTGGTCATTTGTAATAATTGCAGAGATTGTCTGTGATCATGTTGCGCATTCGCACTGGATAAGTGAACTCTGTGATTTTACTCGAATTTACTGATTTATCTCCCGGAAATGACGTGAAGGCGCTTCCCTCTTTCTTAACATGGCACGAAAGAGAGCTTAACACGGATGCGCTGTCTGACAGAGATTCACCGACGCAGCCTTTAGCCCGTTACTGTACACACCAGACCTCGCGTTGCGTTTTGCCGCGTCCCACAGTTTAGAAGCTATCTATCTTCATTGAACATGTCAAAGCAACTGTTTCAAATCGCGCGAATAAGAGCGTGATTACATAATGTAACGCAAGACAAAGGAAATCAAAACAAACGGATGCTGCGTTAATTGCGTTAAATATTTTTCACGCGTTAATTTGAACTAATTAATCACATGCGTTAACGCATTACCGTTGACAGCCCTACTTGAAAGTCTTGTCGTTGTAGGTGCAGTTGTATGTAAACAGAAGAATGTTCCTTACCGCATGCTGCCATGCATGTCAACCATCTCCATATATTCCTTCTTTTTTGTTTCGCTCTTCTGATCCTGTCATGTTTTGTTACAGTGAATATTTTCTCTCTGCCAATATTATTGTTGTCTGGTATGTAGCGACATAACCCAGCACCCAAAATACTGTGAAAACACTCCAACGCAGCTTCCATTCTTTGCGTAAGATGACTGAAAAGGCGCACAGAAACCTTGAAAAAATGAGATACGATCCCGCCAAATCTTGTTCAAAATTTCAAATCGCAGAGATGCCGATTCACACTGGACTAATATTATCACAGGACCTCGGTGTTCATCAAAATATGGTAGGTAATTTGTGGGGGAATTTTTACTTGACAAATTACAGACATGGCAGTTTCGCACGGGATTAAGATCACAGACAATCTCTGCGATTATTACAAATGACCAGAGGTCCCCAGATAATACTAATCCTGTGCGAATAGGACTATAGTTTGACTTACCGCGTGCAGTTCATGTCCGGCCGTCACGGGCGGAGGCCTAGTTCTCTAAATGGCGAGAAGCCGCCCGGCACCGTATGGGCAACTGGGTAAGCATTATTCCCCCCGGGGGGAAAACGCTGCAGAGGCCACTACCTACCGTAGGGAGGAATTAGTGGAGACACCACATGGTCTCACCATCAGGGGAGAACTCAAGGGAAGAAAGTGCGGACTGCAGGAGTTAACCGCAAGGTGTGAGACCACCTGGGGAGGTCATGGGTTGCCAAGGTGGGAACCATTCATGAGGATACATCAGAGCCCACGGAGGGGGGGGGTTACCTCGTCTGGAGCACTAGGTCCGGTTAGAGCTATGTGGGAGATAACTCAACTGTTCCCCGGCCTAAGGAGGCAGGGCTGCTCTGCCCAGCCTGCCCCGAGGAAGGTGCTAGTGATGGATAAAATGCCTGTTCTCTACCCAGTGGGGGAAAGAGGGGAGGCGTAATAGCCGCTGATCACCCTAAGGAAGGGGAAGGGCTTTCGCAGGCGTACGCCCTACCGGCTGCCGGTCCTACACCTTGCCAGGTTGCGGGTTGACACCGGTTCCACGCGTAGGTATTAGAACCTCACGGAATTGTTGGGCATAGCCCGACCCCCAGGTCTGCAGATGTCTGCTAGAGAGGCGCCCTGAGCCAGTGCCCATGAGGAGTGACCTTACTCCCAACGGGCAGGGGCGAATTGAGATCGGTATGCCCTAACGAGGGCATCCACGATCCAGTGCGCCAGCCTCTGTTTGGAGACAGCCCTCCCTTCTGCTGACCTCCGAAACAGACAAAGAGCTGCTCAGAGCTTCTGCTCTGTGTGCGGTTCAAGTGGAGGTGCAGTGCGCGTACTGGACACAACACGGATGGGGTTGGGTCTTCCTCCCCAGTGGGGAGCGCCTGCAGGTTCACCACCTGGTCTCTCGGAAGAGTGGTGGGAGCTTTGAGCACGTAGCCGGGGCGGGGACTCAAGATAACGTGAGAATCCCGGCCCCGAGTTCTAGGCAATCTGTGGACACGGAGGGTGCTTGCCGATCCCCTACCCTCTTGGAGGTGAGCGCCATCAGGAAAGCCGTCTTTATCAGGACTGAGAAAGAGCGGCAACCCGAGAGGCTCGAATGGGGCGGGGCCTCTTGAGGCCCGCCACCTAGGTCGCAAGAGGGTACGGAGCACGGATAAGGTGGTCACCCTCTCGCGCCCCTTGGGAACCTAATGACCAGGTCGTGCTGTCCCAGAGGCTACCCAGCACTTGGGTCATGATGAGCGGCTGTAGCGGCTACATACATTCCCAGTGTGGAGGGGGAGACAGGTTTTGCCTGGGATGCCGTAACGTGCCCCTTCCCCTGGGGAAGCAGTTCGCCAGGGGGAGCGGCCAGGGGGGAGTTGTTGTCAGAGCCTTAGCTCCGAGAACCAAATCCTGGTTAGGCCAAAGGGGCGTAACTAGTACCACTTGATGCTCCTCTTCCCTGGCCTTGCACAGGACCTGTGCAATGAGGCTCACTGGGGGGGAAGCGTACTTCCGCTTGTCCCGCGGCCAGCTGTGCGCAAGGGCATCCATGCCAAGGGTTGCCTCGGACAGGGAGTACCAAAGCGGACAATGGGTGGAGTCCGGGGAGTCAACAGGACCACCTGTGCCTGGCCGAACTGCCCCCAAATGAGCCGGCTGTGCGGGGATGGAGTCGCCACTCTCCGCGAGGCGTCGACTGACGAGAGAGCGCATAGGCTGTCTGGTTCAGGAAGCCTGGGACGTGTGTGGCTCGCAGGGAACTGATCACCTGCTGACTCCAGAGGAGGAGGCGCCGGGCGAGTCATGTTAGCTGCAGTGAGCGAATGATATACGCCACAGCAGCTGTGCTGTCCGACCGGACCAGCACGTGCTTGCCCTGCACGAGAGGTAGTAGCCTCCTCAATGCAAGTAGCACAACCAACAACTCTAGGCAGTTGAATGCCAAAGCAGGCGGGGGCCCGTCCACCGCCCCGACACTGCTTGCCCGTTGCACACGGCACCCCAACCTTGCAGGGAGGCATCCCAAAGGGGATCCCTGTCCGCAAGAAGGTCATGGAGACCAGGGCGTTAGGGTGTGTCGGCAGAAAAGCGTGTGACCATACGTCTGCTGCCAGTGTGCCATGCTCTCCAAGGAACTTGACTCTGTAGCCAGTGTTGGAGCGGTCGTATGTGCATCGACCCGAGGGGGACCCCCCCCCGAGGATGCCATGTATCCCAGGAGCCTCTGAAATGTTTCAGGGGGACCGCTGACTGTCTGAGAGCCTCAGGCAGTTCAACACTGATCGGGCGCGCTCTGTTGTCGCACTGCCTCTGGGAGGCCGCGTGGGCGCGGGCTTCCTCGTCGCGGGTCTCGCGCCCCCCGCGGGGGGTGAGCGGGGCTGCTCATGAGGACAGAGTCGAGTTCCATACCAAGAAAGAGGATGCTCTGCACTGGGGAGAGCTTGCTCTTCTCAGTTGACCTGTCTGCCCACCGATCTAGGTTCCGGTGCACCAGGTCCCTGTGTGTACACAACAGATCTCGAGAGTGCGCCAGCTGAGCCAGTCGTCGAGATAGTTTAGTAGCTTCCACGACCTTCGTAAAGACTCGTGGAGACAGGGACAGACCGAAGGGGAGGACCCTGTACTGATATGCCCATCCCTCGAACGCGAACCGTAGGAACAGCCGATGTCGAGGGAGGAAGGAGACATGAAGTACGCGTCCTTCAGGTCGATTGCCATGAACCAGTCCTGACACCTGACGGACGTCAGGATGCACTTCTGCGTGATCAACCTGAAAGGCAGCTATTGTGTAGGTGCCTGTTCAGAACACACAGACCCAAGATAGGGCGCAACCCCCCGCCTTTCTTGGGGACAATGAAGTACAGGCTGTAAAACCCGTTGAACATCTCGGCTGGTGAGACGGGCTCGATCACTCCCTTCACCAGAAGGGTGGCGACCTCGGCCCGAAGTACGGGAACATCCTAGCCTCTGACTGAGGTATATCGGATGCCCTGAAACTTGGCGGGCGTGAGGCGACTGGATCGCGTAGCCGAGACGGATCGTCTTCCCTAGCCAGCCTGACAGTCTGGGAAGCCGGACAGGCTCCCAGAAATGAGACAGGGGGACTAAAGGTACGATCTTTTTCATCGTCCCCCCGGGGGGTGGTTCGATGGCTAGCAGTATGGATTCCTTGCCGGGGGAGGTCCCCCGGGGAGGAGATCGGCTCTGCTGTTTTTCCTGCCTGGCGACTGTGCAGCTCAACGCACTGTCTGACTGAGAGTGCTGAGGGCTGGTGTTTATACTCGACATTGCGCTTCGCCATGACGCAACGTCGAGTTTGCCGTTCACCGTCGTGCAGAGGGTGGGAGCGGCTGTGATAACCCAGAGAGAGAGGAAACTCTCCTTTTTTGAGAGTAAGTGGGCGCTAGCCCCCCGGAGGGGGCCAGCAGATGGAGAGACGGGGCAGGATCCGTCCCTATCCGACTTCCCAGCGATGTGGCTGGGGTCGGGCCCAATGGTAGCCTCGATCCCCCTGAGGTCTTCCCATGAGGGCCGCTTCGCCGCGGCTGCTGATGGGGCGATGGTCTCCTCTTCGCTGTCTCCTCCAGGGGGGGCCGCCTGAGTGGGGGGCGCCAGAGCTGGAGGGCGTTGAAGAGGACCAGGGCTGCTGGGAAGCAGACAGTGCACGGGACTCGACGGCCGAGGCGGCCGAGTTGCGGCACGGAGGACTGCTTTTTACTGTCGAGAACCCTCCACAGTAACACCAACCAGCCCCCCCTTGCGAGACGGGTACGTCGAGAAAGCGGACCTTCTCAGCGTTACTCATCTGCGCAAGTATCGGCCAGAGGAGTTCCTCATGGACCACAAGTGTGGACATCGTCCGACCCAGGGCCCCCGTGGTCACCTTGGTCGCCCGTAGAGCGAGGTCGGTGATGGCGCGGAGTTCCTGCATAAGCGCTGGGTCGGTCTTACCCTCGTGGAGCTCTCTCAACGCCCTGGCCTGGCAGGAGCCATAGCGTGGAGAGAGGAGGCAGCTTGGTCCGCCGCAATGTAAGCTCTCGACACCAGAGATGCCGAGACACCACATGCTTTGGACGGAAGTCTAGGTCGAGCCCCCCCAGGTGGCCGCCGCCTACGGGCACGAGTGCACCGCGGCGGCATACTCCACCTGGGGGAGAACGACGTATCCTCCAGCTGTCTCAACCTCGAGGGAAGAGACGGTGACCGAACTTTGTTTATCATGAAACGTGCCGGAAAGGGGGCGTTCCAGGTCTTACTAAGTTCCTCATGCACTTCCGGTAAACACGGCACTGGGGGCGGGCGCGGCTTGGAGCCGCGCTCAAACCCGAGGTGCAATGTAGCCAGCCGCGAGTGCCGGGAGAGGCAGTGCGGGCACTGCAACCCAACACTCATGGCGGTCCGGGAAAGCATGGCTGACATTTCGAAGTCCGCTTCTTCCTGGGCTCGACCCCCCGAGGGAGGGAGCCTGAGGAATCTTCGGAGTCAGATGGCAGTACTTAAACCCCGATGCTGCAAGAGACATCTCATCATCACGCATCGTGTCCGAATACGTGATTGAGGAATAAGACGGTGGACCGTCTCCTGGGGAACGGTCAGACGAGCGAGATGAGGTGTGAACGGTCCGTGAGCCAGTGGCTGGTGGATTATCGCTCACAGTAATCCTCATATCACCCTCGCTGCTTGCCGTAGCGGACGGCAGGGCCGTAGTCCTGCCGCCACGGAACGGGGAGCAAACGAGGTGGTGGCTGAGTCCCGTGGGAACACAGCCACCTGTGACGCAACGTCTGAATCATCACCGCCCGCAGTGCGGGCAGGACGTATCCACAACGTCTGCCACAGTGTACTGGAAGCAGGCATCGTGTCCGTCCCCCTCCTCGATGAGTGTGTTGCACCCATGAGAACAGCGGGACATTTGCTCTTTTAGAAAGGAAATTTGCTCGAACACCTCCGGAACTGCCGAGACGCCCAGGGGAGAGTCACTGCAGGAAGGGACCGTCCGCTGTCCACGTCGTAGATTCCAGCAGAAAAATGATAACCAAAGATCGTAGAGAAGCTCATCAGATGCGTAGGCTCTGAAGAACAAAAGGTGAATGAATGAGCATGCCGGCTTCCCTCTTATACCCGGACATCCGGGGAGGAGCCCGGCATGCAAATGTCATTCGCCAATTTTCATTGGCCTTTTCTAAATACTCTGAAGATGATAGGTTCTCAAGACAAACCCCATTCTGTCGGTTCGACACAACGTCGAGAGACCGACAGAAAGGGAAAGCTGTTTTATTCACAGGTATGGGCTTTCCTTAAATAATTTCTTCATAAATGAAGCATGTTAAAGGTCTGGAGTTGATTCTACATGTGGTGTTTGCATTTGGAAGCTGTTGCTGTGAACCCACATCATGGGGTTCAGGGAGATCTCCATGCAAGTGAAACAGACCATAGTTAGATTTTAAAAACACTACACATCCGTCAGAAAGATGCCAGGAACATTAAGAGCGGCCAAATCAACAATTTTGGACATTCTGGGGGGAAAAAAACACACCGCTGAGCTCAGTAACAAAACAATCCTAGGTGTCCATATGAGATCAAAGTGGTGGATGATGACATTATTCTCTCCATGATAAAGAAAAACATCTTCACAACTTCCAGACAAGTGAAGAATTAATCCGGATGCTTCTGTCTTCTGTTACATCACCAAAAAAACACCAGTGACCCAGTGCCTGAGGACGTCATGCATGGAAATGGAATCACACTGCCTGAACACTATTTTACTGAAGATGTTGTATGCTCATATCATGAGATATTCCAAGCCTTCTCCATATCTTTTATTCTTTTTAGTCTTATGCAGGCTGAAATTAATTTGATCTCTCCAAAAAAAATGCTTTCTAGAGCTTGTTCGGCTATTTCAGAAGTCTAATCTACCCATCCTATTCTTGAGGCTTTTGCACCTTGTTGTGAACCCTCTCTATTTTTTCCTTGTTAGGGCCCGAGCACGGAGGAGCAAACCACCGGCTTGCACCGCAGTGCAGAGCCCTATTGTTTCTGTGTTCTTCTCCCTCTTTGAGCACTAATTTGAAGGCCTAAACATGCTCAAAAACTCACAATAACTTGCACACGCATCAGACCTGGCGAAAATTTACGTCTGATAGGGGTTTCAAAATTAGGCGTGGCAAAATGGCTCACTAGCGCCACCTAGAACTGCCCAGGCCACTACGCAAAACGTACATGCACCAAATTTGGTGGGCTCATAGAACACCCCGAATCATTAAGAAAAGTCTCTTGGAGCATATCTCTAAACCCAACAAGAAGTCTGTGATTTTTGATTTCCTGTGCAATTTTGTAATTTGTTTCAATTTCCAGTCGTCGTACTTTAACGAACTCCTCCTAGAGTTTTAATCCGATCAACATCATCTTCATGTCATTCTCATCTTAAGGCCTTTGCAAAGCTAAATTGCGGAGATCCTGACTTTTCGTGGGGGAACGTGACCCTGGCGGCCTGCCAAAATTTGGCGTTTCGCCATGAACAGGAAGTTGTTGTAACTCAGGTCTACAATGTCTAACAGAACCCAGACTTCACCCAGACTTCACACATTTGATAAAAGTTCTGGCCTGAAGACATCTACATGGTAATATTAAGATACAGTTATAGCGCCACCTGTAGGAAACAGGAAGTGACATGTTTTAAACTTTGATTAACTCCTCAGAGATTTGAACAGATCAGCATCATATTTGAAGAGTTCAGCCAGTATGATCTTCAGACATTTGTGAAGATACATTGCAAGAACCTAACTTTTCATTGAGGGGCGTGTTCCTGGAGGCCTGACAAAGTTTGATGTTACGTGAAACAGGAAGACATAGTAACTCAGGCACACAATGTCTGACCGGCCTCACACTTCACATGTTTGATAATAGTCGTGGCCTGTACACATATGCATGTCAGTGTTCAATTATAGCAATAGCGCCACCAGCTGGCAAAAGGGAATGTGACTCATTTAAATAAATAACAAATCCTACTATAATTCGCCTGCATTAATTTTATCGCCTACGATTACACATGTCCATGTCAGTGTTCACTTATAGCAATAGCACCACCAGCTGGCAAAAGGGAATGTGACACATTTAAAGAAATAACAGGAAATCTGGTACATGTAAATAAATTAAAGTCTTTTTATAATATAACTTCCTAGACTTTTGTGACGATACATTGCAAGTTCCTGACTTTTCGTTGAGGGGCGTGTTCCTGGAGGCCTGACAAAGTTTGATGTTACGTGAAACAGGAAGACATAGTAACTCAGGCACACAATGTCTGATCGGCCTCACACTTCACATGTTTGAGAAGAGTCCTGGCCTGAACACATATCCATGTCAGTGTTCACTCATAGCGATAGCGCCACCAGCTGGCAAAAGGGAATGTGATGCATTTAAATAAATAACAAATCCTACTATAATTCGCCTGCATTAATTTTATCGCCTACCATTCGCTGTTTTCCTTATGCAATCGGGTTGCGGTGGCACTTTCCGCGAGGGCCCGATCATCGCTGCTCGCAGCTTTAATATTCTTTTTATTGTTTTGATTGACAAACATTGACATATTTACCTCTTGGGGAGTGTTCTTCACTTGTCCGGATGTTGTGAAGGTGTTTTTCTTCATCATGGAGAGGATAATGTCATCATCCACCACTTTTATCTCATATGGGACGCCCAGGATTGTTTTGTTACTGAGCTCAGCGGTGTGTTGTTTTTTTCTTAGAATGTACCAAATTGTTGATTTGGCCACTCTTAATGTTCCTGGCATCTTTTTGACGGATTTGTAGTGTTTTTGAAATCTAACTATGGTCTGTTTCACTTGCATGGCGATCTCCCTGAACCCCATGATGTGGGTTCACAGCAACAGCTTCCAAATGCACCACATGTAGAATCAACTCTAGACCTTTAACAAGCTTCATTTATGACAAAATTATTTAAGGAAAAGCCCATACATGTGAATAAAACAGCTTTTTATTCAACTGTCCAATTACTTTTGGTCCCTTGAAAAAGGGGGGCGCTTCATATTAAAGAGCTGTAATTCCTAAATCCTTCAGCTAATCTGGATGTGAATACACTCTAAATAAAACTGAGAGTGTGCACTTTAAGACAATATCTATTATAAAACTGTAACTCGAAAACAAAAATGTGCCTCTGTCCAAATATTTATGGCCCTAACTGTATATAACATCCATCACTGAAATGCCGTGAACAAACAGACACACCTGAACTTCACTATCGCAAGAGAACAAGCTGCAGCGCAGCCTATCTTAACGCAGCACAGATGATCTTAATGGTAAGCGGGTCTCGCTTGTTGGTTGGCTCGTGGGCGGGCTCTTTCTTTCGCCTTCCCGTGCTTTTCTGGGAGAATGGCCAATAAAAGGAATAGGATCCCTTTGACGACACAGGGATCCAGAATTATTAAAAAAAACTTTCCGAAACAAGTTGGAGTGCTCAAGTCAAGTACAGAAATACTACCTTTTTGAGCTTGTTTATTTTTTATAATAATTAGTGGATGCAGATTTATTATGCATTTTTAAACTCCTACTGGCACTACAAACTAATTTTTTTTAGTTGGGTGTTGTAAATGTCTGTGAGGGAAGGTAATGTGGCACCGATGATTTTTCCTGCTGCATTCACTATGTGTTGCAGAGTCTTCTGGTTTTGAGCGGTGATGTTCCCAAACCACACACATCACCCTCTCCACAGCAGCACTGTTGATGGTCAGAGGAGGGTGCTGGGTGTGTCCTCTCCGGAAGTCGACAGCAATCTCTTTTGTCTTCTCTATGTTTAGAGAGAGATTGTTGTTGCTGCACAAAAACGAAAAATCAACAAGGTCGAATCTCAATCTCTTCAGACAAAAACGACAACGTTTATGACATAACTCGGAGTATTTGTCCATTTAGGTGCAATAAGCTATGTGAAAGTTTGAAAATTATTTAGATGCTTTAGAAATCGATCGATTGCATGCGCGCGCGAATGTCACGCAGGAGTGGAAGCGGAGGTCTGATTAGATGATTTTCCGAAACAACACAACGTTATTGATCTTTGTCAATCTCCAATTTGTGTATGTCATATTTTGTAACGGACTTAAGAGTTTCCCCCCACTTCAGGCTTTATAAACTTACTCTCCATCCTGCCGATGGAGGATGTTTGCTTGCTACTCTCCAACGTGACGTCTCCACTCCAGCAACCACACTCCAAGACCCACCCCATTTTACTTCTGATTGGCTAGTAATGTTTGTTTGGTTGAGTGATAGCTGTGTTCCTCTCATACCATTGGTAGGCGAACTTGTTAACTCAAACTGATATCAAGAAGCTTTTTTAAATGTAATTGACGGATGACAGCACCAGCGGAGTTGCTATATTGGTTTGTTCGTCACATGAAGCTATTGAATGACATAAGAAAGACCTGGAATATAGTGCATGAACTTTTACGGTGGTTTCATAATAGTTAGTCCCTTTTGAAGCTTTATGAGTAACATCTGTGGCTAATGCTCAGGATCGGGTTTGGATTGGTCCATCACTTCGATACCCGATCCAGCAAAAAGGTCCTGTCGATCCTCATCCAAAATATTGGCTCTGCGCATCCCTAAAGTCAACTCTTAACTCAAAGTATAATTAACTATGTACAGGTTAAACAGTTGCACTTGTTTTACACTGAATCTGTAAGCAGCATGCACCCTTTGTGCTTCCACGCACACAGCTTATCTAGGGCGCAGTTGAACATGGATGTTTGTATACTGCAACAGATCAGTGCAGAAAGGTTGAAATCAACAAGGTCGAATCTCATCGATTCTTTACATTTACATTTATGCATTTGCCAGACACTTTTATCCAAAGTGACCTTTTTTACCTTTTTTCATCAATTTCAAAATGATCGTGTTTATCTGTATGTTGCTATGGATTTGTGACACGATGATTGCTAATTAAGCTCAAAATAATCATTGTTTTCTCACAAATTTAAGACAAATTAATCCAACATAGTCAATTGGATTACTTGAATGTAGGATGTATGTTTTTTCCTGAGCTTTGATCACCATTTTATAAGATGACATGGTGTTTTTTAATTTAATAATTCAATTATTTGTTGGTGTCATATGCCTTTGATTTCACAAGTGTGAGTCAATTGAAAGAATCTTCATATTTGGATGAACTATTCTTTTAAAGAAAACATTTTCTGGTTCAAAATGGTAATATCAGCCCTAATTATTTTGCAGTATCTGGCGACTAGAGCGTACAACAAAACTCTTCTCATGGAAGAAGTTTTGCAAATCTTCCTGTCTGATGAGCTGGCAGAAAGAAGAAAAGTTCATGAAGAAGAAATGAAAGAACTTTCAAAGCAAGTTGGCTTTTGTAATAGCGTCAATAATAACTACTTTCTGCTTTTTTGTTGTACTATTTGTACAGTATTCATATATTCACAGTATCAGTATTTGTATTCATATTTTCTTTTCATTGCAGCCTGAAACAAGAAGTGCCAATTTTTGTGTGCACCATGGCATTTCCTACAATTCCATGCCCATTGCATGTCTTCGAGCCTCGATACAGGCTTATGATTCGCAGATCCATGGAAACAGGCACCAAGCAGTTTGGCATGTGCATTGCTGATGAACTAAAAGGGTGAGAGACCTTGTGGAAGTATGGATTTACATTAATTTGCTCTTCAATAACTGTGCAAAATCGATACTTGATTTCATGATGACCCATATCTCATCTATTTGATAAATGCACAGAAGTGTATTGTACTCACCAAGCACCTTGTTAGTTACACAAAGATCTTTTTGGTGGTTATTTGCCCAACTGGAAAGGCAAGTCAATAAAAAATACTGTACAGAATTTTTTTAATGGCTTGCTGTCATGGTTCTGTCCCACCTTGTCTTGCTTTTCTTGACCTAGTGGCAGAACCATGATAGAACCTCTTGTTTTATGTGGAGAGAGTCAGTTTTGGCATTCCATATACTCCCTCTCTCCGGTGTGGCATCTCTGTTCCAGCCCTTTCGTCTCCTCGTTATTGTCATTCTGTCACGGTTCTCAGGGTGAGACACAGAGACAAGGACAGAGGACCCAAATGCAGACAGCGGGTAAGGGGTTAACACAAACTTTAATAATAACTAAAAATACAAAACAAGGACCCACGTGGGGGAACATAACAAAACATAGCAACACGGACAGGAACTAACTAGACTGAAAATAATAACATTTGACATGAGCACTGTAAACTAAACTAACTACACAACAAGAACTCACCACGAAGACAAACACGACGCAACAGAACAATGATCCAGCACGAGACAGAAGACACAAGGGCATTATAAAGGGGATAAATCAAGAGGGGACAGGTGCAGGACATGAACTAATTAACAAACAATAACAAGGAGACGAAAGGGCGGGAACAGAGACGCCACACCGGAGAGAGGGAGTATATGGAATGCCAAAACTGACTCTCTCCACATAAAACAAGAGGTTCTATCATGGTTCTGCCACTAGGTCAAGAAAAGCAAGACAAGGTGGGACAGAACCATGACAGCTTGCCACCAGCTATCTCCCTTGAGTTGACTTTTTATAGTGCCCAGTGTGGTCAACTTGAGATTGTGAGAAGTCTTCTTCAAAGTCCTTTTATTTTTAAATAGGGAAAGCCTGATATGTTTGAAACTGCTTACAGGTTTACAGGATTACATTAAAACATACTTCTAAACAACCAAAACCTCAACTATACACTACTTTGAATAACTTTTATGTCATCGGGGAGCAATTTTAATCTCCAGTGGCATGAAGCTAAATGGCTGTGTTGGTGTCATTCACAGGTTTGCAGACTATGGGTGTATGCTGGAGGTGAGAGATGTAAAGTTTTTTCCTGATGGTCGCTCAGTGGTGGACACCAAAGGTGTTGCTCGTTTCAAAGTTCTCAGTCACGGCCAGAGAGATGGGTACCACACAGCAAAGATTGAATATTTGGAGGATAAGAAGGTACTTTTGCTTTATTTATTTTTTACTGGTGCATGAGAGCATGGTAAGGTTGGATTATGTTTGTCTCTGGGAGAAGGTGCAAGACTAAAAATCACTAGTCTTTTATATTGACCTAGTATGTGTGTTTTCAGGTTGAAGGAAATGAGTTGACAGAGCTACTGAAGTTGCATGACTCTGTCTATGACCAGGCCACAGGCTGGTTCACCTCCCTCAAAGATGACATGAAGAATCAAATCATCAGCCACTTTGGCCAACTGCCTGGTAAAGATTTAGACCCACAGGTAAATGTTTCTATCAAGTAATATGTTTCACATAATTACTAAATTTGAATAGTATTTTTTTACTTTTCAAATAATTACCAAATAATAAATTAACTATCCTAACTCTTGTTTTTTTTTTTACCAATTATTAAACCTTTATTATACATGCACGAAATTATGGTTTGCTTGTCGATTCGTGGTATTAATCGCAATGCACTGTGTCATTAATGGGTCAATGTCAAACGAACCTAATACAATTAACACAAATTATTGTGTCTTGTCTTGTTTTTCTCAGGCAAACCCCAATGGTCCAACTTGGTGTTGGTGGCTGTTGGCTGTGTTGCCATTGGAAAACAGAGCCCAGCTTACCATCCTCGCCATGAACACCCTTAAAGACCGACTAGTCGCCATTCACAGAGTCCTAATTTTTGTTACTCGCAAACATTCTCGATGATGACTGTGGTCTTCAGTCTGCCTTGTTGTCCAAATCTAAATTTACCCATCGCTTGAGAATGCTGCTTCACTGGGTCAAGAAGGTGTCTTCCAGCCATTGTCTTGGTCATTTATAGCACACAACCCTCACAATTGTGAAATCTTAATATTTAAATTTAGACTTCTCAGTCAGCAGTGGTGAGGTTAGTGCAGTAACACAATAAAAGTACTTGTCAGCCTTTATTAGGAAGCTCTCATTTATTCCATATGCAGTGAAACATTAAACCACTTTTATGGTAATAACAACATTAAGAGAACAGTGGGAATTATTGTCTTCACCACCTCTTTCCCATGAATCTACAACCTACATTATATGCCTGGTGTGTAAACCTGACCAAATGCTACCTTCTTATTTCCATGATGTATAACGTAATTATAGAAAATACTAAAAAAGTTCAACTTGATTTTCAAAAACTGGATAATGGAATATAAAGGCATCTGGTTGTGTGTGCTTTTCTGTATTTTGACCTGCCCTTTTCCCTTACTCAGTCCAGAAACTATAAATTACATCATAAATTGCAATGTCCTGCTGATGTGCATTAATACTCTATTTGGAATATTCTTGTAGCCCACTCACTCTGAGCTATAATCACAGCCTTAATGTTTAAGTAGCAACCACAGGGATGTAAAATGGTTTTTAATTATATTTTAGGAGTTTGTCATTTTATTAAATTAAATCTTATTTTGAGAAGCTTAACGGAGATGTATGTAACATTGACACCTAGCGGTTGAGCTTGGTATCACAGTCCAAATTCAAATATTGGCGTGGGTTTTCCCCGCCCCTCCTCAGACTCCACGCTTACAGGAGTTGCCAGACTCTTACAGGAGTGTAATGGAAAGCATAAACTCTTACACTGTAAGGTTATCTGATAATTTATACGTTTGCAGTGGTTTGTTGTTTGCAAATATAACTCAATCAGCAGCTCGTTTCAGAGGTTGCGTCCTCCGGAGGTGGCATTTACGGGCCATATTGCTGTCTCATTTAAATAACCGTAATAAATTTGTAGATTAGTCCTCATAAGTTATAATAAATAATATAGTAATTCTTTCTAAGTTTGCAGCGTAATTAGTACTGGAAAGGGTGGAATCTGCTCTGACCCAGATTGTCGCCAACTGGCAACCGAGCTGTCGAAATACACTAGTGGGTAAATCGTCAGTGGGCGAGATCACACGGACCAAAACAAAAACAGACATTCCAGCAGGGAACGCACATTTTAGAATGAAATAACTGGCTATAGCATTGTTTTTTGGACAAACCAATATATGAACTTAATATGTTCATAGACATTTAGGAAACATGCTAAGGTAATGTTTAATTTAATACAGTAAAATTATTACATACAGCTCCTTTAAGATTAATTGATTAGCTATTAAACATGGATGCCAATAATTGCAAAAAAAAGTTAAACCGTACATTAAGTTGTAAGAGGCACCATTTGTAAGTGACATGTAATATACTTTTATGGTTGGAATATATTTGTTTAAATCTTTATAAACTGCAGGAGGCCTTTAAACAATCACTTATTTTCTTCCCACTGTGCTTGTCTCTATGATGTGCGTGTCTTTTTCATCTGTTTTTCTGTGCAGATTACCACAAAAATGCTGCATTGTTCTTTCATGTAAATATGTGTCAATACGAAATAAAACTTTCTTTTATAATTTAAAGTGACACAAATCTTTGTAGTTGTGTTTTAATAGATGCATTTTAATAGTTTAAAAAAGGAGTAGGTTTAGAGCCTTGTTTCCAGGTGTTTTTTCTGCCACTTTCCAATCATTTTTTAAGCTCTTAACATGCTTGAAAAGTGCATAAATTCAGCATACATATTATACTTAGCTAAATAAAAGATTTGTAGAAAACAGGCTACACATCTTGGAGCTGCATATGACTACAAATGCAGGTCGTAATGAATGGGAGTCGGATAAGAAGGTATTTTTTGGTGCAAAACAATTGAGCGCCTGTGAGAGTGGAATTTGTAGTTGTAGAGGTTGGACACACATGTGTATCAGTAAATTTGAAGTTGCAAATTTGTCGATTTTTTCTCCCGCAAACACAACACAACAGTTACACCTTCTTGAATCCTTCAATGCACAAATCCAATTCTACAAATCACAAACTAAGATACACGTGCTGTCAGGAATTTGCGGAGAAGAACCCAAGTGCAGGCAGGTGGTGAATGGGGTTAAACAAGATTTATTAACAAAAAACAAAAGCCCACGATGGGGTAACAAAGACAGGACTAAATAATAATATACAAAAACAAGAAACAAGGACTTCCCACGTGGGGGCAAAAAACTAAACAAAATACAAACCGACACTACGTCTAACAAACAGGCAAGGTAAGGTAATCCACAGGGTCAGGTAGTATACATGAATCTACAGCACATGACATGGTAACATACCAAATTAACTGGCACAGGACAGCAAAAACAAGGGCATTAAATAGGGAGACGAACAAAGGATAATTAACAAGTGACAGGTGTGTGTAATGGAACACGCAGGGAAAGCTGAACGAGAGAACGAGGGGACGGGGCCAATGACGAGACCAGAGAGAGAGCATGGCAGGTCAAATGGGGTGGGGGGGGTGGGGTGGCGAAACAACAAAGTCTGCAGGGGGCAGTCCAAAGAGATTGGGGCTGGATGGGGAAGTCTTGGCCCGGGGTGGCGCTCGGAAGTACGGAGTCCCGGGGGGCTTGATGGGGACCGGGGCAGGCTTGGCTGCCAGCAAGACACGGCTAGGGGCCGGGTGCACTGCCGGCTGGGGTGCCGGCTGGAAGGACGGCTGGACCCTGACTGCGTCGGACTGGACATCGGCTGGGACGCCGGCTGCACCGGACTGGACATTGGACAGGACGCCGGACCGGACACCGGACTGGACACCGGATGGACCAATGCTGTGACTTGGGGTGCCGCTGCACCACCGACTGGAACACCGGACTGGACACTGGACTGGGTGCCAGCTGTGGCGCCAGCTGGACCGATGCTGTGGCTTGGGGTTCCGGCTGGATACCGGCTGGACCGGAGAGGAAGAGCCCTTCCGTCTCTTTTTATTCTTGGAGCGGACCACTGGACTTGTGGCCGGTTGGATAGGAGCGGCGGCGAGTATGGCTGGCTCTGGGATGGAAGCATCAAATGCCGACTCCCACGACTCTCTCCTACCACGCTTGCCACGAAGACTGGTGGCCGGTACAGGACCTGCGGATCCGGAGGCGGATGAAGCTGAGTCCCCCAAGGTTACAGTGGCCAGGACGCGGTTCTCCAGGATGGCAGCCAAAGGTTGCAAGACCCACGTTGGGACGGTGGGCCAGGGCTCGTCCCGGTTCTCCACGTACCTGACCATGTCCCCGAAGTACAGGGGCCTCAGCATCCTTGTCTCCTCCCGCTTGAGGGGTTCGTTGAGGCAGCTATTGAAGATGGTCTTGAGCTCTGCCTCTTAGAACCCCATCTCTCTAGCCACAGCCAGAAACTCACGGGCGAAGGCCCGAACGCTACGATCTCCCTGGCGTAGCCCGAACAACAAATGGGCCTGACGAGAGCGTGCGTTGTCCATTCTGCAGACTGCTGGGTTCTATGTTGGCCAGTTCGTTCTGTCTGGAATTTGCGGAGAAGAACCCAAGTGCAGGCAGGCGGTAAAGGGGTTAAACAAGATTTATTAACAAAAAACAAAAGCCCACGATGGGGTAACAAAGACGGGACTAAATAATAATATACAAAAACAACAAACAAGGACTTCCCACGTGGGGGCAAAAAACTAAACAAAATACGAACCGACACAACATCTAACAAACAGGCAAGGTAAGGTTTGGCAAGGTAAGGTATTCCACAGGGACAGGTAGTATACGTGACTCTACAGCACATGACATGGTAACATACAAAACGAACTGGCACAGGACAGCAAAAACAAGGGCATTAAATAGGGAGACGAACAAAGGATAATTAACAAGGGACAGGTGTGGGTAATGGAACACTAAGGGAAAGCTGAATGAGGGGGAGGGGCCAATGACGAGACCAGAGAGAGATCATGGCAGGTCAAATCAAACAATGTCATGTCCACTCTCTATACTAAACATGAGGGATCTGCCATGATACTGCCACTAGACTAGAAAACCATGACCAAGGAGGCAGAATCATGACAGCGTGCACTCACATTTGTTGCTACAATTGCTGCAGTAAATATGGTGCAAGACACATTCACACACCTGCACCAAAAGACGTGCGTTCGCAGACGATTTTTGCACGTCCGCACGTCAGTATGTGAATTCATGCAATGTGAGTTGAATGCTTGTAAAATATTTTCTCACAAATTAAAGGTTTTATTCTTAATAATGTTTCTAGCAGACTAGCATAAACACAAGAACATAAATACAACTGCATGAATCTGCTGCTGCGAGTCTCTCTCTGACACAAGTTCGCACACTCATTTTGCACCAAAGATCTGTGTAATATTGAAGCAAAAGTGATTTGTGCCTTTGCAGAGGCCAAACGACATAGTTTTGGCGCTCATCAGGTGGCGCCCTAACGCACAAGTTAAAAAGGTCCGCGAGAATCATCACGAGGTGCCATTTTTCCCGAAATCACTGACTCATTGTAATAGAGTCCATTGGTTTAGTTTTAAAAAAGTATGCTGGTCAGCTACATTGATAATACCTTACGAAAATTAACCATGGTTTACAGTTAAAAAAAAACATAGTTAGTGTAGTAAAACCATGCCTACAACAAAATAACTGTTTTGAAAATGGATACTGATTGAATCCTTTTTTTTATCATTTACATCTTTATTTTATTTTCTTACGAGATGACCAAGGTATGACAGTCGTCATACTAAGCCATATAATTGTTGCAAGGTGTAGGAGAATATATGTGCACAGAGAAGAATGCTTTGTTCGTCTGGTTGTTTTAACCCAGCAAGCAATTTTGCATCTAATAGCCGTCCAAACATAGCCCGGACATCTAGGCTAAAACAAGGCAAAATTTGGGCTGTCAGTGAAAATCTAATAGACGTCTAACCATACATTTACATTTAGCCATTTAGCAGACGCTTTTATCCAAAGCGACTTACAGATGAGGGAAACAATGGAAGCAATTGGAACAACATAAGGACAACAAAAAGCATAAGTGCAATAAAAGAAAATTGGTCTCATATAGCCTACCACAGTATACAGAGCTAAGGTGTTTTTTTTTTTAAAGAGTAGAAAAGTATTTATTTATATAGCACTTTCAAGCTACACGCACAAAGTGCTTTACATAGCAAGCATTACATAACATCACATTCCAAAGAAACAATGCAACAGATATCACAAAAAAGCACATCTAAAGAAATACGTTTTCAATCTACGCTTAAAAATAGATACACAATCAGACATTCTTATATCTTCAGGCAAACTGTTCCATAATTTAGGAGCTCTCACTGCAAAAGCTCTGTCCCCAATAGTTTTATATTTAGTTCTTGGAACTAGCAGCAAGTCTTTACAAGATGACCTCAAACATCTCACTGTTACATAAGGACTCAGAATTTCAGCTAAGTATAAAGGAGCCAACCCGTTTAATGCTTTATACGTCAATAATAAAATCTTAAAATCAATCCTAAAGTACACGGGTAGCCAATGTAATGAAGCTAAGACAGGTGTAATATGCTGAGTTCTCTTAGTTCGAGTCAATAGTCTGGCTGCAGCGTTCTGCACTAATTGTAAACGAGATAAATTACGAAGACTCAATGAAGAGAACAAGGCATTGCAGTAATCGAGACAGGAAAAAATGAAGGCATGAATAAGCTTCTCAGTGTTCTTAAAATTCAAAACCTGCATAATTTTAGAAATATTTCTTAGCTGATTAAAACAGGACTGAACTAACTTCCTGACATGAAACTCAAAGTTTAAGTCAGTATCTAAATAAACACCCAAGTTTTTTACCACTTGCTTATTGTTTGTAGAAATCCTCATCAGAGCACGCTCAACCTGTAACTTATTTGAGTTCTGACCAATAATAATAGTTTTTGTTTTGTCTGTTAAGCTGCAAAAAATGTATAGCCATCCATTTTTTATATCATCTAAAAATTCTTGGAAAACATCCAAATTGTTAGAATCATTGGAATTAAATGATAAATACAGCTGTAGATCATCGGCATAACAGTGAAAATTAATCATAATAATTATGTTTACTGATCTCAACACCTAATGGAAGCATATAAATTGAGAATAAAATCGGTCCTAACAAGGAACCCTGTGGAACTCCACATACAATTTCAGCACGTTTGGATACTTCATCACCCACTGACACAACAAATGTCCTGTTAGATAAATATGATGCAAATCAATCCAACGCTGTCCCCGAAACTCCAACCCATGTGTGTAGTGTATTAATCAAAATGGAATGGTCAATTGTATCAAAGATTTTGCTTCTTTCACTGACTTATTATAAGATAGCAGAAGACCCTTCCAACATTCAAAATGAACAAGAAGTCTAGTTGATTTCCAGGTTCGTTCTGCTTTCCGACAATGTCTCATTAAAAGACGAAATTTCTCAATAACCCATGGCGCGAGACCTCTTCTTTAATGTCATAGGATCCACTAATTCTAATATCCCAGAACAACCACCATTAAACTCATTCAGTTGATCCCCTGTAGAGGCATCATATGCCCAGTCATCACTTAAAACATTGAAATAATCTGCAAATCTTTCCCTGACTGTTCAGTGTTAATAACACGAGAGAAATAAGTAACATCTGATTTAGGTTTTTCCTTCTCTACAGCCAGTCGAACATCAAAAACAATGCTTTTATGATCTGATATCACACTATCCTCTATTATAAAGTTGACGGTCAATCCAAGAGTGAAAACCAAATCCAAAGTATGGCCATGCCTATGCGTCGAACTTGAAATATGTTGTACTAAATTAAAATCTTATGTAATATTTAAAAATTCAGCAGCTCCATGATCGTTACCGTTATCAACATGAAAATTAAAATCTCCTACAATAATCAACTTGTCATAACTTAAAACTAAACCAGAGAGCATTTCAGAGAATTCATTTTTAAAAAGGGCATTCAAATTTGGGGGACGATAAATCACACAACACAAAATAATTTCTCTCCCCCAAATCTTCAACTGTAAAACTTCAAAAGAAGAAAAGCTAGAAACGGTTTTCTCTAAGCAAGCAAAGCATTCTTTAAAAACAACAGCAATGCCACCGCCACGACCGCTTGGCCTAGGCTTACTAAAGTACTTATAATTTTGCGGACATAACTCATGAAATTGGGAATGCTCTCCCATCTTTAACCAAGTTTCTGTTAAAAACAAAAAATCTAAATCAAAAGATGAAATAAAATTATTCAAAATAAAAGTCTTTTTAGACAATGATCTCACATTCAACAAGGCAACCTTAGCATTCAATTCAGGCAAGGTCTTCAAGGCTGACGGAATAATCTGAATAAGGTTTTTGTGATTGAATGCAGTAATTTTACTAACTATTTGCCTGTTATAATTAACAAGGCATGGGATAAAATCACCTTTCTTTACAGAAACATTTACTACAGCAGAAAAATCGCTACATAATCCCGAGGATTCATTTAAAAGTCAATCAATCTTTATCAACCTTCCAATATTATCCGATAAAATGCAGACACCAAACTTATTAAGATGGATACCATCTGAACAAAAGAAACGTGGTCGCTCCCAGAATAAGTCCCAATTCAACACACAGTCCGCATTCACTGAAGTGCTCCATCTCGAAAGCCAGTCATTTAGTGCTGAAAGCCTGCTATAAACTAGAAGAGATAGAAGTCAACAGTCAGATAAAAGAGATAGAAGTCAGAACTGATCAGTCAGGTGTTGATGGAAGAGATGTGTTTTCAGACGGTTCTTAAAGATGGCCGTAGCAGCGGGCAGATCATTCCATAAATGTGGAACCGATCCCGAGAAGGTACGTGAGAGAGAGTTTTTACCTTTTTGGGATGGCACCACAAGACGTCGTTCATTTGCAGAGTATAGGGATCTGGCGGGTATATAAGTCTGCATTAGCGAGTGAAGGTAAGGGGGTGCCAAATCAGCAGTGGTATTGTAGGCCAGGAGCAGAGTCTTGAATTTGATTCGAGCGACTATAGGGAGCCAATGTAACTTAGTGAAGAGAGGAGTGACGTGCACTCTCTTCGGTTCATTGAAGACCACTCTTGCCGCCGCATTCTGGATCATCTGTAGAGGTTTGGATGTGAAAGCTGGAAGTCCAGCCAGTAGCGCATTGCAGTAGTCCAGTCTGGACAGAACAAGAGCCTGGACTAGGACTTGCGTAGAATGCTCGGATAGGAAAGGTCTAATTTTCCTAATATTGTAGAGGATGAATCTACAGGACCGGGTGGTGCTGGCAACATGATCAGTGAAGTTAAACTGATCGTCGATCACCACTCCCAGGTTTCTGGCCATTCTGGAAGATGTAATGGTCTACGTCTAACCATAGACCAAGAATAGACTAGTCATCAATTAGACGGCTATTAAACGACTACATGTATACGTCTAATAGATGGTGAATATGGGTCTAAGCTAAAACTAGGATGTATTTGGGCTGTCAGTGAAAATCTAATACGTCTAACCATAGCCCAAGAATAGACTAGTCATCAAACAGTCAAAATATAAAGCTTTTATTAAGTGAAAGATCAATTTCACAAGTTAGACAAATTGAGATAATAGAAAATTATAAAAATTAATAAAGAAAATACAATACAGAAAATTACAAAACAAAACATTTATAAATGAAAATTGAAATGTTCCGCATGCTGTGCCGTGGTGAAATAGTGGGATTATAACACCTAGTCCCATTAAGCGAATCCGAATGATTACACTGTTGATATCAGAAAAATTTACAAAGGGCACCGTTTAAGAGCACAAAGAAACAGTTGTGTTACAGTAACAGTTACACGAGCACATAAGTTAAAGCCACAATATGGAATATTTGGACCGCTAGAGGGTGCACTTTCAAAACAACAACAAAAGGTGAAACTAAATGACGTTATGTAGGAGAGTGGAATTATGGGACATGTCGTTTTCACCATCCAGAGGCGTATGGAGATCGCCCATCATGTTCACGGAAGAGGTAATGAATTAATTTTATTTCATGTCATCGTAATGAATTAGCTTGCAAGAAACATGGAATGTAATGCTACGTTAGACTGATATTGGACTTTGTCAATTGATTTGGTAGCGTAATGCTACATAGTTTTACGTGTTTAAAACAGTCATACAGTCGTCGTTTAAAAAGTAAATTGGAACGAACCCACAGCATTGACAAGTAACGTTATCGGCTACATATTTTTGTGCGACATATACTGTATTTCATAGGGTAACTGCATTAATGACTACACTGTAAAAAATGATGTGCTCAATAAGTTATGTTAACACATGTTTTTCCTTTGACTTAAGTCATTAAAATAATTTAACGAATTTCAACTTAATTTTCTAATTTGTAATAAATTCAACTATATATTTTATGTCAGTTTAACATAATTTAAATTCAAGTGACCTGGTTAAGTTGAATAGACGTAACATTTTAAGTTGAACTGTAACTGACAGGTTGATCGCATGGCTTATGCAGGGGTTTAATTTTGACAGTATTCAACATAGGAGTCTTTTAAACTTAAGAAACAATAAAAAATAAAAATACATAAAAATACAAACGTACCGTGTCCCTAATGCCACAAACAAGGCACATCAAGCGGACTATAATTTATTGAACTAAATTGAACGGCGGAAGAATACTAAGGCGAACAACCACGGGCCTGACTGGAAGTGGATGCTGCCTGTCAGTCGGGTTGGCGGAAGAACACTTAACATTACACAGTAGTTGAGGTAAGTGAATTTATAGCTTGTTAGGGAAATAATTGTTCATTTTTGGCAGAAGTAACTTGTTAATATAGAAATAAATTCCGTTTCAGCTATGTTCTTTGCATTATTTTTTACGAAGATGCACTTACGTAACGTGTTTTATAGTAGTGTCGACGGTGTGTTATGCTGCCTTCGCACTCGTGCAATCACATTCTTTTTAGTCACAGAAAAGTTGACAAACCAAGTTTCTCTGTCTGCTATACATTATTAAAGTGGTCATGTTGATATATTTTAAGTGTATTGTGTCGCTATAAGCCCGCACCCTTCTTTGTGAAGGGCAGTGGCTGAGGCGCAAAAAAAACCCGCCTCGCGGCCATTATAAGTGGTCTGTCAGTCATCTTGCCGATGAGTTGGTATTCATTACTGATTTAAAAATACTTGCATGTTAAATGTAATATCAGATAACGTGTAAGTTAATTGTATTCATTGTTTTATCGACCGTGCATCCCAAGCTAAGCTAACATTATTTACCCACCTAAGATATGATTGTGCTTACGAGCTAACGTTAATCGTTGCCGCGTAAGTTAACTTTACTGGTAACGTTAAAGATGCTGATCTGTTAGCGAACATATGAAATAAACGTAATATGATTTCTGAGACCTCATTTTAAACGGTCTCTCTGTTAACTTTGTTAGTTTGTGAACGAATATGCGGCTGTGAAGTAATAACAGTTTTACGCTCTTTTATTTGGAAAGTACTAACTTAACTTTCATTCTTGATTTTAATACTAAGCTTTGTATTGTTTATTTATTGTTAGCTAATGCTCTAAAATTTTCAAAAGTGCTGAAAAGTGGTCACGTGAGAGCAGTGCTTGCCAAAGAGGGACGGCAGGACACAAAAACATAATTGGGGAGCTATGTAATTCACTTTATAATAATGAACTTTAGAAGCTAAATATGACCTTTTTTATAGGCCAGTAGTTGATGTTTTTGTGTGCTAGTCTCACTATTATTTTTACTGGTAAAGTACTAGTGAGTTACTCCAGAATAATAAATGTTCTTTTTTTACAGATTCACATTGTTGACTGCTAGCCTGTGATCATATGAAGTAAGTTGCAACTTCAAACAATATTTTGTTTGCTTAAAAGAGAAACTGAAAGTTGCCATTTTGTGGATTGCACTTTTAGATCTGGGGTAACCCACAATAGTGTTGTCACGACACTGGAATTTCTAACTTCGATACAATACCTAAAAAAATATCGATATTCGATACCATTTTCGATACCACGGGAAAAAACTTCCATAACAATAAGGCCCTAAATTTTTTACATTTTATTTAAAATTAAATTGAACAAGATTAGACAATGAGGTATATTTTTACATTATTTATTAATTGTTAATCTAATGTTCATTTTACTAATACATTTATTATTTAAAATCAAAGTTGTATTTGTCAGTATTAATGGACCAGAGCTTACATAAATAGTTGTATTTTTTAACTAACATTTAAAAGAGATTAAAAAAAACTTGAACAAATGTATTGCTCATTCTTTGTTCGTTAATGTTAGTTAATAGCCTACATTTATATGATTACAATTTTTTTATTTGGCTTTTATTCACATTTAATCATTGATCAGCGCACATAAAGACAGAAACGCAAACTTTAAACGCAAGAACTGTAGCAGAGATTCGCACTGGCCATCTTTCTAATATTAACAACGTTTAACCGGAGCGAATGAGACGAGTGGATGAAATCATTGAACAGCGCACATACATTGAGCGCTATGGTAAACACGGAAGTGCAAACGTGTATCACACGCGAGAACTGTTGCGGAGACTTTACCCGCACCAGCATCATTTCAAACATCAATTTAACCAGAGCGAACGAGACGAGTGGATGAAATCATTGATGAGCGCACGTAAAGACAGAAACGCGTGCATTAAACATGAGAACTGTTGCGGAGACTCTGTTAAAACATAAACAACATATAACCAGGGCGAATAAAACGAGTGGATAAAATTATTGATCCGCGCACACACATAGAGCACTATGGTGCACGGGAAGCGTAAACGAGCGTTCACCAAGCGCCAGATGTGTTACTGAGACTCTGCACTGGCCATCTTTTCTAACATTAACACTTTTTAACTGCCTCAAACGAGTCAAGTCTGTGAGAGGATGCGGGGCTCTGTTGACACAGCGTTCACGTGCAGTGTGTGTCAACTCCCTGTCGGAAAAAAGAGTGAGCGGGAACGCGCAGCTGGTATCGATAAGTGGGACATGCATTTTGGAACCGTTTCAGATTTTTTAGTATCGATACGTATCGAAATATCGATATTTTTAACACTAACCCACAATCATTAATTTTCTTTTTTACAGATCTACACTGTTGACTGCTAGCCTGTGATTATATGAAGTGGACTTGTAAGTTTTGCAATTTTGTCACATACGGTGAAAAAACAATTATTTCTCATTACGTCATGGACGTGGAAGGCGGGGTTTCGTCTGTATTTACTCCTCTTGTTTAACTATCCTACCTTCCTGTGTGGACTTTGCACGACATAAAAGAGCACAGAAAAGGAGCCATTCCAACTGCGAGAATTATTTGTGAACTTTGTAGTTTTTCTGAGCCGTGCAACATCAAACAATATTTTATTCATTTAAAGAGACATCTGCTGAAAAGAGAAACTGTGAATTGCCCTTTTGTGGACTGCACATTTAGATCTGGGGTGGTTTCTACTTTCACTGCTCATCGGAGTCGTTATCATCATTCATCAACATTAGAACATTTCAAACCTGACCTTGTAACTTTTGAATATTTGCCTGTAACAAGGGATGAACAACTTGAGGATTCAGTATCATCAGATTTATTAGAACCTGAAGCGGAACCCGAACCTGAACTTCAGTTGGGTCATGAGGCCATTCAGCGGAGAATTGCTTCCCTTTTCCTTCGGATGCAAGCAGTTCTACATGTGTCTCAATCAGCATGTGGCCCATGTTTGTTCTTGTAATCTTACATATGTTATGTACAAGTAGTATAACACACACACACACTCCTTGTTTGAATACTGTTGTTTCATATTCCTCAAGTAAAACACATACACACACAAACACACATGTTTCCCATGTTTAAATACTGTTGTTTGCTACATCTGAAGTAAATCACACTGATATACACACATTTGTTTCTTATGTTGGAATACTGTTGTACTCTTAAGTAACACTAATATACACAAACACTGAATTTGTTTCTCATGTGTCAATACGGTTTTATTATATGAAGTGAATTACACTAATATACACTAAAATATATGAATTTGTTTCCAATATCGAAATACTGAAATGTAAAAAAAATAAAGAATGTTGCTTCAAACAGTGGTGGTGTTAATATAATTTTCAAACATTTAAAAGTTTACATTATCATACCTAGAAAATAATGTTAACATTTTTTAAATAAGTTAACAGAATGCATATTAGTAATTTATGTGGTTTTAAATTTACATTGCCAAATTGAAACAGCAAATAATGTTTAGTTCCCTTTCTGTCGGTCTTCTGTCGGAACCGACGGTCTTCTTTGTCTTGAGAACCAATCATCTTCTGAGTATTTAGAAAAGGCCAATGAAAATTGGCGAATTAAATTTGCATGCCGGGATCCTCCCCGGATGTCCGGGTATAAGAGGGAAGCCGGCGTGCTCATTCATTCACCTTTTGTTCTTCAGAGCCTACGCATCTGATGAGCTTCTCTACGATCTGGTGATCATTCTTTCTGTTCACACCTCATCTCGCTCGTCTGTCCATTCCCCAGGAGACGGTCCGTCGTCTTATTCCTCAATCACGTATTCGGACACGATGCGTGATGATGAGAGGTCTCTTGCAGCATCGGGGGGTGACGTACTGCCATCCGACTCCGACAATTCCACGGGCTCCCTCCCTCGGGGGGTCGAGCCCAGAAAGAAACGGACGTCAAGATGTCAGCCATGCTTTCCCGGGCCGCCGTGAGCGTTGAGTTGCAGTGCCCGCACTGCCTTTCCCGGCGCTCGCGGCTGGTTACATGGCGCCTCGGGTTTGAGCGCGGCTCCGAGCCGCGCCCGCCCCCAGTGCCGTGTTTACCGGAAGTGCATGAGGAACTTGGTAAGACCTGGAACGCCCCTTTCCGGCACGTTTTACGTCAAACAAAGTTCTGTCACCCTCTCTTCCCTCGAGGTTGAGACAGCTGGAGGATACGTTGTTGTCCCCCAGGTGGAGTTGCCGCCGCGGTGCTCGTGCCCGTAGGCGGCGGCCACCTGTGGGGGGGCGACCTAGACTCCCGTCCAAGGCATGTGGTGTCTCGGCATCTCTGGTGTCGAGAGCTTACATTGCGGCGGACCAAGCTGCCTCCTCTCTCCACGCTATGGCTCCTGCCAGGCCAGGGCGTTGAGAGAGCTCCACGAGGGTAAGACCGACCAGGTGACCACGCGGGCCCTGGGTCGGACGATGTCCACACTTGTGGTCCATGAGAAACTCCTCTGGCCGATCCTTGCGCAGATGAGTAACGCTAAGAAGGTCCGCTTTCTCGACACACCCGTCTCGCAAGGGGGGGGCTGGTTGGTGTTACTGTCGAGTGAGGCCTCCCCGGAGGATTCTCGACAGTAAAGAAGCAGTCCTCCGTGCCGCGACTCGGCCGCCTCGGCCGTGAGTCCCGTGCAATGTCTGCTTCCCGGCAGCCCTGGTCTCTTCGACGCCCTCCAGCTCTGGCGCCCCCCACTCAGCGGCCCCCCCTGGAGGCGACACGAAGAGGAGACCATCGCCCCATCAGGCCGCGGCGAAGGGCCCTCATGGGAAGACCTCAGGAGGATCGAGGCTACCATTGGGCCGACCCCAGCCACATCGCTGGGTAGTCGGATAGGGACGGATCCTGCCCCTCTCTCCATCTGCTGGCCCCCTCCGACTCTCCATCTGCTGGCCCCCACTTACTCTCTAAGGAGAGTTTCCTCTCTCTCGGGGTTATCACAGCCGCCCCCACCCTCTGCACGACGGTGAACGGCAAACTCGACGTTGCGTCATGGTGAAGCGCAATGTCGAGTATAAACACCAGCCCTCAGCACTCTCAGTTAGACAGTGCGTTGAGCTGCGCAGTCACCAGGCAGGAAAAACAGCAGAGCTGATCTCCTCCCCGGGGGACCTCCCCCGGCAAGGAATCCGTACTGCTAGCCATCGAACCACCCCCCGGGGGGACGTTGAAAAAGGTCGTACCTTTAGTTCCGTCTTATTTCTGGGAGCCTGTCAGGCTTCCCAGACTGTCAGGCTGGCTAGGGAAGACGATCCGTCTCAGCTACGCGATCCAGTCGCCTCACACCCGTCAAGTTCAAGGCGATATACCTCAGGCAGAGGATATTCCCGTACTTCGGGCCGAGGTCGCCACCCTTCTGGTGAAGGGAGTGATCAAGCCCGTCTCACCAGCCGAGATGTGCAACGGGTTTTTCAGCCTGTACTTCATTGTCCCCAAGAAAGGCGGGGGGTTGCGCCCTATCTTGGGTCTGTGTGTTATGAACAGGCACCTACACAATAGCTGCCTTTCAGGTTGATCACGCAGAAGCGCATCCTGACGTCCGTCAGGTGTCAGGACCGGTTCATAGCAGTCGACCTGAAGGACACGTACTTCATGTCTCGATCCTCCCTCGACGTCGGCCGTTCCGACGGTTCGCGTTCGAGGGACGGGCATATCAGTACAGGGTCCTCCCCTTCGGTCTGTCCCTGTCTCCACTAGTCTTTACGAAGGTAGTGGAAGCCGCCCTCCTTCCCTGTTGGGAAGGGGGTGTGAGGGTACTAACTATCTCGACGACTGGCTGAAGTTTTGGCACACTCTCGAGATCTGTTTTGTACACACAGGGACCTGGTGCTCCGGCACCTAGATCGGTGGGGCTACAGGTCAACTGAGAAAAGAGCAAGCTCTCCCCGGTGCAGAGCATCCTCTTTCTCGGTATGGAACTCGACTCTGTCCTCACGAGCGGCCCCGCTCACCCCCCGGGAGGCGTGAGACCCGCGACGAGGAGTCCCGCACCCTCGCGGCCTCCCAGAGGCAGCGCGACTGACTAGCGCGCCCGATCAGTGTTGAACTGCCTGAAGATCAGACAGTCAGCGGTCCCCCTGTAACAAGAGGCTCCTGGGATACATGGCATCCTCGGCGGGGGTGGTCCCCCTCGGGTCGATGCACATATGACCGCTCCAACACTGGCTGCAGAGTCAAGTTCCTTGAAGAGCGTGGCACACCGGCAGCAGGCGTATGGTCACACGCTTTTCTGCGGACACACCCTAACCCCCTGGTCTCCATGACCTTCTTGCGGACAGGGGTCCCCTTTGGGTGCCGTGTGCAACGGGCAAGCAATGTCGGGGCGGTGGACGGGCCCCCGCCTGCGTTGGCATTTCAACTGCCTAGAGTTGTTGGTTGTGCAACTTGCATTGAGGAGGCTACTACCTCTCGTGCAGGGAGGCACGTGCTGGTCTGGTCGGACAGCACAGCTGCTGTGGCGTATTCTTTCACTCACAGCAGCTAACATGACTCGCCCGACGCCTCCTCCTCTGGAGTCAGCAGGTGATCAGCTCCCTGCGAGCCACACACATCCCGGGCGTCCTGAACCAGACAGTCGATGCGCTCTCTCGTCAGTCGACGCCTCGCGGAGAGTGGCGACTCCCTCCCCGTGCAGCCGGCTCATTTGGGGCAGTTCGGCCAGGCACAGGTGGTCCTGTTGCCTCCCCGAACTCCTCCCATTGTCCGCTTTGGTACTCCCTGTCCGAGGTACCCTCGGCACGGATGCCCTTGCGCACAGCTGGCCGCGGGACAAGCGGAAGTACGCTTCCCCCCAGTGAGCCTCATTGCACAGGCCTGTGCAAGGCCAGGGAAGAGGAGCATCAAGTGGTACTGAGTTACGCCCCTTTGGCCTAACCAGGACTTGGTTCTCGGAGCTGAGGCTCTGACAACAACTCCCCCTTGGCCCTCCCCCTGGCGACAGCTTCCCCAGGGGAAGGGGCACGTTACGGCATCCCAGGCAAAACCTGGTCTCCATGTCTGGACGGGACGAGGAGATCCTGAGTGACCCACCCCCGGTCCGGTTGGGACGTCACTCAGGCTAGGGCTTCGGCCACTGGGCGGCTATACGCCCATAGGTGGCGCCTCTTCTCGTCCTGGTGCTCTTCTCGGCGAGAAGACCCGCGGAGTTGCTCGGTCGGGTACGAGCTGTCCCGTCCTCAAGAAAGCGGGGGAGTAACCTCTCCCCCTCCACACTGGGAATGTATGTAGCCGCTACGGCCGCTCATCATGACCCAGTGCTGGGTAGCCTCTGGGACAGCACGACCTGGTCATTAGGTTCCTAAGGGGCGCGAGAGGGTGACCACCTTATCCGCGCTCCGTACCCTCTTGCGACCTAGGTGGCGGGCCTCAGAGGCCCCGCCCCCTTCGAGCCTCTCGGGGTTGCCGCTCTTTCTCAGTCTTGATAAAGACGGTTTTCCGCATGGCGCTCACCTCCAAGAGGGTAGGGGATCTACAAGCACTCTCGTGTCCACAGATTGCCTAGAACTCGGGGCCGGGATTCTCCGTTATCTTGAGACCCCCCCCGGCTACGTGCCAAGGTTCCCACCACTCTCCCGAGAGACCAGGTGGTGAACCTGCAGGCGCTCCCCACGGGGAGGAAGACCCAACCTATCGTGTGTGTCCAGTACGCGCACGGCGCCTCTACTTGGACCGCACGCAGAGCCCAAAGCTCTGAGCAGCTCTTGTCTGTTTCGGAGGTCAGCAGGAGGGCTGTCTCCAAACAGAGGCTGGCGCACTGGATCGTGGATGCCCTCGTTAGGGCACACGATCTTTTTTCCTGCCCGTTGGGGGTGAGGCACACCCCTCGTGGCTGGCTCAGGGCGCCTCTCTGGCAGACATCTGCGGAGCTGCGGGTTGGGCTATGCCTAACAACTCCGTGAGGTTTCTAATACCTACGCGCGGAACCGGTGTCAGCCCGCATCCTGGCAAGGTGTGGGACCGGCAGCCGGTAGGGCATAGCCTGCAGGCATATGCACCCTTCCAGGGGACAGGCTGGGCAGAGCAGCCCTGCCCCCTTAGGCCGGGGAACAGTTGAGTTATCTCCCACATAGCTCTAACCGGACCTAGTGCTCCAGACGTGGTAACCCCCCCTCCGTGGGCTGTTCCGTCTGATGTATCCTCATGAATGGTTCCCACCTTGGCAACCCATGACCTCCCCAGGTGGACTCCCACCTTGCGGTTAACTCCTAGTCCGCACATTTTCCCATGAGTTCTCCCCTGTTGGGAGACCATGTGGTGTCTCCACTAATTCCTCCCTACGGTAGGTAGTGGCCTCTGCAGCGTTTTTCCCCCAGGGGGAATAATGCTTACCCAGTGGCCCGTACGGTGCCGGGCGGCTTCTCGCCATTTAGAGAATTAGGCCTCCGCCCGTGACGGCCGGCGTTAGGGGGCTTCCCAACTTTTTGTGGAAAGCTCTGGGTCCCCCTTCCTCTCCACTGGAAGGTCATAATTTCGCGCTAGCGTGTTCGTCTGACTCGCCCAGGCCAGTCAACGTCGCTCCGCAGAGATTGTGACGCGGCTCAGTGCTGTGGCGTTTTCCATAGGAACCCCATTCTGTCGGTTCGACACAACGTCGAGAGACCGACAGAAAGGGAACGTCTTGGTTACGGATGTAACCTCGGTTCCCTGATGGAGGGAACGAGACGTTGTGTCCCTCATGCCACAACACTGGCCGCCCACCCCAGCGGTCGGGGGAGGATGCTTTAGGCTCCTCAGACCAAAGGTGAATGAATGAGCACGCCGGCTTCCCTCTTATACCCGGACATCCGGGGAGGAGCCCGGCATGCAAATTTCATTCGCCAATTTTCATTGGCCTTTTCTAAATACTCAGAAGATGATAGGTTCTCAAGACAAACCCCATTCTGTCGGTTCGACACAACGTCTCTTCCCTCCATCAGGGAACTGAGGTTACATCCGTAACCAAGACGTTTTGTTTACAAAACTTCAGACAGAAATTAATAATAAGTAAATGACTTAATCATAAATGTTAAGCAGCTTTGAACTCATTTTTTAAGTTGAAACGTAATTGTTTTTCAGGGTTTAAATAATTCAAAACGTTACTTAGTGATCTACTTAACAACACTGTACACACCTTACTAACATGCGTTATCTTAGGGCAGTCGTTGCCTAATGGTTAGAGAGTCGGACTCGTGACCAGAAGGTTGCTGGTTCGATTCCCAGGGCCGGCGGTTAACGACTGAGGTGCCCTTGAGCAAGGCACCCTACCCCTACTTGCTCCCCGGGCGCTGCAGTGATAGCTGCCCACTGCTCAGGGTGTACGTGTGTTCACGACTTGCTGTGCGTGTGTTCACTACTCTCTGGATGGGTTAAATGCAGAGGTCACATTTCGGGTATGGGTCACCATATCTGACTAATAGGTCACTTCACTTCACTTTCACTTTATAAGTTGGTTGCGAAGCTCTCTCCATTTAGAAAACACCACGCCGATATTAATCCTTGTTTTATTTCCTCGTTTGTCCATAAGCGTGCTTGCCTCATTTGGCGTACGTTTACACTTTTTTTGGGTTTCCTTTACTCGCCAAAGAGTAATCATGATCCATAATAACAGAACAACAGATGCTGCATCCCAGATGCTGTATAACCACTTCCGCATTTGCGTGTTGCCGTAGTTTCTACAACCGGAAACTGAAGGTAGTGCGGAGCACTGGATATTAAGTCACTGATATGCGACAAATACAAGGGAAGGGCCATTATTTTAAATAGGAATTTCTCTGGATTTGCACATTCTTGGGAAGATTTGGGATAATGTAAGTACACAATTGCATGAAATATATCACACTGTGCAAGTTATTTTTGAATATTTCGTAAAAAAATTCTTCCATATTGTGGCTTTAAATTAGCATGTAAAGCTAACTACAATATTGTTAGGCTGATATCCGCTTAAATGTTACGGTTCACATAAAAACAAATAATGTAGATAGATAATGAACACATGTGAAATCGAAAACACCGGTACATACTAGACCAAATCAAAATTTTCCTCGTTTGGTGTAGACTGTCCGTCTCTTTAAAGTGTGCAGTGAATTCACAGTGCTGTGTTTCGCTCTCCCTCTCTCATGCAATAACATGGCAGAAACATTATCGCGTTACACGAGGAGAGACATCCTGCTACGATGTCTCTGCCATCTAGCGGTTGAGATNGCTGTCCCCGAAACTCCAACCCATGTGTGTAGTGTATTAATCAAAATGGAATGGTCAATTGTATCAAAGATTTTGCTTCTTTCACTGACTTATTATAAGATAGCAGAAGACCCTTCCAACATTCAAAATGAACAAGAAGTCTAGTTGATTTCCAGGTTCGTTCTGCTTTCCGACAATGTCTCATTAAAAGACGAAATTTCTCAATAACCCATGGCGCGAGACCTCTTCTTTAATGTCATAGGATCCACTAATTCTAATATCCCAGAACAACCACCATTAAACTCATTCAGTTGATCCCCTGTAGAGGCATCATATGCCCAGTCATCACTTAAAACATTGAAATAATCTGCAAATCTTTCCCTGACTGTTCAGTGTTAATAACACGAGAGAAATAAGTAACATCTGATTTAGGTTTTTCCTTCTCTACAGCCAGTCGAACATCAAAAACAATGCTTTTATGATCTGATATCACACTATCCTCTATTATAAAGTTGACGGTCAATCCAAGAGTGAAAACCAAATCCAAAGTATGGCCATGCCTATGCGTCGAACTTGAAATATGTTGTACTAAATTAAAATCTTATGTAATATTTAAAAATTCAGCAGCTCCATGATCGTTACCGTTATCAACATGAAAATTAAAATCTCCTACAATAATCAACTTGTCATAACTTAAAACTAAACCAGAGAGCATTTCAGAGAATTCATTTTTAAAAAGGGCATTCAAATTTGGGGGACGATAAATCACACAACACAAAATAATTTCTCTCCCCCAAATCTTCAACTGTAAAACTTCAAAAGAAGAAAAGCTAGAAACGGTTTTCTCTAAGCAAGCAAAGCATTCTTTAAAAACAACAGCAATGCCACCGCCACGACCGCTTGGCCTAGGCTTACTAAAGTACTTATAATTTTGCGGACATAACTCATGAAATTGGGAATGCTCTCCCATCTTTAACCAAGTTTCTGTTAAAAACAAAAAATCTAAATCAAAAGATGAAATAAAATTATTCAAAATAAAAGTCTTTTTAGACAATGATCTCACATTCAACAAGGCAACCTTAGCATTCAATTCAGGCAAGGTCTTCAAGGCTGACGGAATAATCTGAATAAGGTTTTTGTGATTGAATGCAGTAATTTTACTAACTATTTGCCTGTTATAATTAACAAGGCATGGGATAAAATCACCTTTCTTTACAGAAACATTTACTACAGCAGAAAAATCGCTACATAATCCCGAGGATTCATTTAAAAGTCAATCAATCTTTATCAACCTTCCAATATTATCCGATAAAATGCAGACACCAAACTTATTAAGATGGATACCATCTGAACAAAAGAAACGTGGTCGCTCCCAGAATAAGTCCCAATTCAACACACAGTCCGCATTCACTGAAGTGCTCCATCTCGAAAGCCAGTCATTTAGTGCTGAAAGCCTGCTATAAACTAGAAGAGATAGAAGTCAACAGTCAGATAAAAGAGATAGAAGTCAGAACTGATCAGTCAGGTGTTGATGGAAGAGATGTGTTTTCAGACGGTTCTTAAAGATGGCCGTAGCAGCGGGCAGATCATTCCATAAATGTGGAACCGATCCCGAGAAGGTACGTGAGAGAGAGTTTTTACCTTTTTGGGATGGCACCACAAGACGTCGTTCATTTGCAGAGTATAGGGATCTGGCGGGTATATAAGTCTGCATTAGCGAGTGAAGGTAAGGGGGTGCCAAATCAGCAGTGGTATTGTAGGCCAGGAGCAGAGTCTTGAATTTGATTCGAGCGACTATAGGGAGCCAATGTAACTTAGTGAAGAGAGGAGTGACGTGCACTCTCTTCGGTTCATTGAAGACCACTCTTGCCGCCGCATTCTGGATCATCTGTAGAGGTTTGGATGTGAAAGCTGGAAGTCCAGCCAGTAGCGCATTGCAGTAGTCCAGTCTGGACAGAACAAGAGCCTGGACTAGGACTTGCGTAGAATGCTCGGATAGGAAAGGTCTAATTTTCCTAATATTGTAGAGGATGAATCTACAGGACCGGGTGGTGCTGGCAACATGATCAGTGAAGTTAAACTGATCGTCGATCACCACTCCCAGGTTTCTGGCCATTCTGGAAGATGTAATGGTCTACGTCTAACCATAGACCAAGAATAGACTAGTCATCAATTAGACGGCTATTAAACGACTACATGTATACGTCTAATAGATGGTGAATATGGGTCTAAGCTAAAACTAGGATGTATTTGGGCTGTCAGTGAAAATCTAATACGTCTAACCATAGCCCAAGAATAGACTAGTCATCAAACAGTCAAAATATAAAGCTTTTATTAAGTGAAAGATCAATTTCACAAGTTAGACAAATTGAGATAATAGAAAATTATAAAAATTAATAAAGAAAATACAATACAGAAAATTACAAAACAAAACATTTATAAATGAAAATTGAAATGTTCCGCATGCTGTGCCGTGGTGAAATAGTGGGATTATAACACCTAGTCCCATTAAGCGAATCCGAATGATTACACTGTTGATATCAGAAAAATTTACAAAGGGCACCGTTTAAGAGCACAAAGAAACAGTTGTGTTACAGTAACAGTTACACGAGCACATAAGTTAAAGCCACAATATGGAATATTTGGACCGCTAGAGGGTGCACTTTCAAAACAACAACAAAAGGTGAAACTAAATGACGTTATGTAGGAGAGTGGAATTATGGGACATGTCGTTTTCACCATCCAGAGGCGTATGGAGATCGCCCATCATGTTCACGGAAGAGGTAATGAATTAATTTTATTTCATGTCATCGTAATGAATTAGCTTGCAAGAAACATGGAATGTAATGCTACGTTAGACTGATATTGGACTTTGTCAATTGATTTGGTAGCGTAATGCTACATAGTTTTACGTGTTTAAAACAGTCATACAGTCGTCGTTTAAAAAGTAAATTGGAACGAACCCACAGCATTGACAAGTAACGTTATCGGCTACATATTTTTGTGCGACATATACTGTATTTCATAGGGTAACTGCATTAATGACTACACTGTAAAAAATGATGTGCTCAATAAGTTATGTTAACACATGTTTTTCCTTTGACTTAAGTCATTAAAATAATTTAACGAATTTCAACTTAATTTTCTAATTTGTAATAAATTCAACTATATATTTTATGTCAGTTTAACATAATTTAAATTCAAGTGACCTGGTTAAGTTGAATAGACGTAACATTTTAAGTTGAACTGTAACTGACAGGTTGATCGCATGGCTTATGCAGGGGTTTAATTTTGACAGTATTCAACATAGGAGTCTTTTAAACTTAAGAAACAATAAAAAATAAAAATACATAAAAATACAAACGTACCGTGTCCCTAATGCCACAAACAAGGCACATCAAGCGGACTATAATTTATTGAACTAAATTGAACGGCGGAAGAATACTAAGGCGAACAACCACGGGCCTGACTGGAAGTGGATGCTGCCTGTCAGTCGGGTTGGCGGAAGAACACTTAACATTACACAGTAGTTGAGGTAAGTGAATTTATAGCTTGTTAGGGAAATAATTGTTCATTTTTGGCAGAAGTAACTTGTTAATATAGAAATAAATTCCGTTTCAGCTATGTTCTTTGCATTATTTTTTACGAAGATGCACTTACGTAACGTGTTTTATAGTAGTGTCGACGGTGTGTTATGCTGCCTTCGCACTCGTGCAATCACATTCTTTTTAGTCACAGAAAAGTTGACAAACCAAGTTTCTCTGTCTGCTATACATTATTAAAGTGGTCATGTTGATATATTATAAGTGTATTGTGTCGATATAAGCCAGCACCCTACTTTGTGAAGGGCAGTGGCTGAGGCGCAAAAAAAACCCGCCTCGCAACCATTATAAGTGGTCTGTCAGTCATCTTGCCGATGAGTTGGTATTCATTACTGATTTAAAAATACTTGCATGTTAAATGTAATATCAGATAACGTGTAAGTTAATTGTATTCATTATTTTATCGACCGTGCATCCCAAGCTAAGCTAACATTATTTACCCACCTAAGATATGATTGTGCTTACGAGCTAACGTTAATCGTTGCCGCGTAAGTTAACTTTACTGGTAACGTTAAAGATGCTGATCTGTTAGCGAACATATGAAATAAACGTAATATGATTTCTGAGACCTCATTTTAAACGGTCTCTCTGTTAACTTTGTTAGTTTGTGAACGAATATGCGGCTGTGAAGTAATAACAGTTTTACGCTCTTTTATTTGGAAAGTACTAACTTAACTTTCATTCTTGATTTTAATACTAAGCTTTGTATTGTTTATTTATTGTTAGCTAATGCTCTAAAATTTTCAAAAGTGCTGAAAAGTGGTCACGTGAGAGCAGTGCTTGCCAAAGAGGGACGGCAGGACACAAAAACATAATTGGGGAGCTATGTAATTCACTTTATAATAATGAACTTTAGAAGCTAAATATGACCTTTTTTATAGGCCAGTAGTTGATGTTTTTGTGTGCTAGTCTCACTATTATTTTTACTGGTAAAGTACTAGTGAGTTACTCCAGAATAATAAATGTTCTTTTTTTACAGATTCACATTGTTGACTGCTAGCCTGTGATCATATGAAGTAAGTTGCAACTTCAAACAATATTTTGTTTGCTTAAAAGAGAAACTGAAAGTTGCCATTTTGTGGATTGCACTTTTAGATCTGGGGTAACCCACAATAGTGTTGTCACGACACTGGAATTTCTAACTTCGATACAATACCTAAAAAAATATCGATATTCGATACCATTTTCGATACCACGGGAAAAAACTTCCATAACAATAAGGCCCTAAATTTTTTACATTTTATTTAAAATTAAATTGAACAAGATTAGACAATGAGGTATATTTTTACATTATTTATTAATTGTTAATCTAATGTTCATTTTACTAATACATTTATTATTTAAAATCAAAGTTGTATTTGTCAGTATTAATGGACCAGAGCTTACATAAATAGTTGTATTTTTTAACTAACATTTAAAAGAGATTAAAAAAAACTTGAACAAATGTATTGCTCATTCTTTGTTCGTTAATGTTAGTTAATAGCCTACATTTATATGATTACAATTTTTTTATTTGGCTTTTATTCACATTTAATCATTGATCAGCGCACATAAAGACAGAAACGCAAACTTTAAACGCAAGAACTGTAGCAGAGATTCGCACTGGCCATCTTTCTAATATTAACAACGTTTAACCGGAGCGAATGAGACGAGTGGATGAAATCATTGAACAGCGCACATACATTGAGCGCTATGGTAAACACGGAAGTGCAAACGTGTATCACACGCGAGAACTGTTGCGGAGACTTTACCCGCACCAGCATCATTTCAAACATCAATTTAACCAGAGCGAACGAGACGAGTGGATGAAATCATTGATGAGCGCACGTAAAGACAGAAACGCGTGCATTAAACATGAGAACTGTTGCGGAGACTCTGTTAAAACATAAACAACATATAACCAGGGCGAATAAAACGAGTGGATAAAATTATTGATCCGCGCACACACATAGAGCACTATGGTGCACGGGAAGCGTAAACGAGCGTTCACCAAGCGCCAGATGTGTTACTGAGACTCTGCACTGGCCATCTTTTCTAACATTAACACTTTTTAACTGCCTCAAACGAGTCAAGTCTGTGAGAGGATGCGGGGCTCTGTTGACACAGCGTTCACGTGCAGTGTGTGTCAACTCCCTGTCGGAAAAAAGAGTGAGCGGGAACGCGCAGCTGGTATCGATAAGTGGGACATGCATTTTGGAACCGTTTCAGATTTTTTAGTATCGATACGTATCGAAATATCGATATTTTTAACACTAACCCACAATCATTAATTTTCTTTTTTACAGATCTACACTGTTGACTGCTAGCCTGTGATTATATGAAGTGGACTTGTAAGTTTTGCAATTTTGTCACATACGGTGAAAAAACAATTATTTCTCATTACGTCATGGACGTGGAAGGCGGGGTTTCGTCTGTATTTACTCCTCTTGTTTAACTATCCTACCTTCCTGTGTGGACTTTGCACGACATAAAAGAGCACAGAAAAGGAGCCATTCCAACTGCGAGAATTATTTGTGAACTTTGTAGTTTTTCTGAGCCGTGCAACATCAAACAATATTTTATTCATTTAAAGAGACATCTGCTGAAAAGAGAAACTGTGAATTGCCCTTTTGTGGACTGCACATTTAGATCTGGGGTGGTTTCTACTTTCACTGCTCATCGGAGTCGTTATCATCATTCATCAACATTAGAACATTTCAAACCTGACCTTGTAACTTTTGAATATTTGCCTGTAACAAGGGATGAACAACTTGAGGATTCAGTATCATCAGATTTATTAGAACCTGAAGCGGAACCCGAACCTGAACTTCAGTTGGGTCATGAGGCCATTCAGCGGAGAATTGCTTCCCTTTTCCTTCGGATGCAAGCAGTTCTACATGTGTCTCAATCAGCATGTGGCCCATGTTTGTTCTTGTAATCTTACATATGTTATGTACAAGTAGTATAACACACACACACACTCCTTGTTTGAATACTGTTGTTTCATATTCCTCAAGTAAAACACATACACACACAAACACACATGTTTCCCATGTTTAAATACTGTTGTTTGCTACATCTGAAGTAAATCACACTGATATACACACATTTGTTTCTTATGTTGGAATACTGTTGTACTCTTAAGTAACACTAATATACACAAACACTGAATTTGTTTCTCATGTGTCAATACGGTTTTATTATATGAAGTGAATTACACTAATATACACTAAAATATATGAATTTGTTTCCAATATCGAAATACTGAAATGTAAAAAAAATAAAGAATGTTGCTTCAAACAGTGGTGGTGTTAATATAATTTTCAAACATTTAAAAGTTTACATTATCATACCTAGAAAATAATGTTAACATTTTTTAAATAAGTTAACAGAATGCATATTAGTAATTTATGTGGTTTTAAATTTACATTGCCAAATTGAAACAGCAAATAATGTTTAGTTCCCTTTCTGTCGGTCTTCTGTCGGAACCGACGGTCTTCTTTGTCTTGAGAACCAATCATCTTCTGAGTATTTAGAAAAGGCCAATGAAAATTGGCGAATTAAATTTGCATGCCGGGATCCTCCCCGGATGTCCGGGTATAAGAGGGAAGCCGGCGTGCTCATTCATTCACCTTTTGTTCTTCAGAGCCTACGCATCTGATGAGCTTCTCTACGATCTGGTGATCATTCTTTCTGTTCACACCTCATCTCGCTCGTCTGTCCATTCCCCAGGAGACGGTCCGTCGTCTTATTCCTCAATCACGTATTCGGACACGATGCGTGATGATGAGAGGTCTCTTGCAGCATCGGGGGGTGACGTACTGCCATCCGACTCCGACAATTCCACGGGCTCCCTCCCTCGGGGGGTCGAGCCCAGAAAGAAACGGACGTCAAGATGTCAGCCATGCTTTCCCGGGCCGCCGTGAGCGTTGAGTTGCAGTGCCCGCACTGCCTTTCCCGGCGCTCGCGGCTGGTTACATGGCGCCTCGGGTTTGAGCGCGGCTCCGAGCCGCGCCCGCCCCCAGTGCCGTGTTTACCGGAAGTGCATGAGGAACTTGGTAAGACCTGGAACGCCCCTTTCCGGCACGTTTTACGTCAAACAAAGTTCAGTCACCCTCTCTTCCCTCGAGGTTGAGACAGCTGGAGGATACGTTGTTGTCCCCCAGGTGGAGTTGCCGCCGCGGTGCTCGTGCCCGTAGGCGGCGGCCACCTGTGGGGGGGGCGACCTAGACTCCCGTCCAAGGCATGTGGTGTCTCGGCATCTCTGGTGTCGAGAGCTTACATTGCGGCGGACCAAGCTGCCTCCTCTCTCCACGCTATGGCTCCTGCCAGGCCAGGGCGTTGAGAGAGCCGTAAGACGACCAGGCGATGCAGGACTGGGCACACCTGCCTAGGGCGACCAAGGTGACCACGCGGGCCCTGGGTCGGACGATGTCCACACTTGTGGTCCATGAGAAACTCCTCTGGCCGATCCTTGCGCAGATGAGTAACGCTGAGAAGGTCCGCTTTCTCGACACACCCGTCTCGCAAGGGGGGGGCTGGTTGGTGTTACTGTCGAGTGAGGCCTCCCCGGAGGATTCTCGACAGTAAAGAAGCAGTCCTCCGTGCCGCGACTCGGCCGCCTCGGCCGTGAGTCCCGTGCAATGTCTGCTTCCCGGCAGCCCTGGTCTCTTCGACGCCCTCCAGCTCTGGCGCCCCCCACTCAGCGGCCCCCCCTGGAGGCGACACGAAGAGGAGACCATCGCCCCATCAGGCCGCGGCGAAGGGCCCTCATGGGAAGACCTCAGGAGGATCGAGGCTACCATTGGGCCGACCCCAGCCACATCGCTGGGTAGTCGGATAGGGACGGATCCTGCCCCGTCTCTCCATCTGCTGGCCCCCTCCGGGGCCAGCATGGCCCACTTACTCTCTAAGGAGAGTTTCCTCTCTCTCGGGGTTATCACAGCCGCTCCCACCCTCTGCACGACGGTGAACGGCAAACTCGACGTTGCGTCATGGTGAAGCGCAATGTCGAGTATAAACACCAGCCCTCAGCACTCTCAGTCAGACAGTGCGTTGAGCTGCGCAGTCACCAGGCAGGAAAAACAGCAGAGCTGATCTCCTCCCCGGGGGACCTCCCCCGGCAAGGAATCCGTACTGCTAGCCATCGAACCACCCCCCGGGGGGACGATGAAAAAGATCGTACCTTTAGTTCCGTCTCATTTCTGGGAGCCTGTCCGGCTTCCCAGACTGTCAGGCTGGCTAGGGAAGACGATCCGTCTCAGCTACGCGATCCAGTCGCCTCACGCCCGTCAAGTTCAAGGCGATATACCTCAGTCAGAGGATATTCCCGTACTTGGGCCGAGGTCGCCACCCTTCTGGTGAAGGGAGTGATCAAGCCCGTCTCACCAGCCGAGATGTGCAACGGGTTTTACAGCCTGTACTTCATTGTCCCCAAGAAAGGCGAGGGGTTGCGCCCTATCTTGGGTCTGTGTGTTCTGAACAGGCACCTACACATAGCTGCCTTTCAGGTTGTCACGCAGAAGCGCATCCTGACGTCCGTCAGGTGTCAGGACCGGTTCATGGCAGTCGACCTGAAGGACACGTACTTCATGTCTCGATCCTCCCTCGACATCGGCCGTTCCGACGGTTCGCGTTCGAGGGACGGGCTATCAGTACAGGGTCCTCCCCTTCGGTCTGTCCCTGTCTCCACTATCTTTACGAAGGTCGTGGAAGCCGCCCTCCTTCCCCGTAGGGAAGGGGGTGTGCGGGTACTAACTATCTCGAGACTGGCTGAAGTTTTGGCACACTCTCGAGATCTGTTGTGTACACACAGGGACCTGGTGCTCCGGCACCTAGATCGGTGGGGCTACAGGTCAACTGAGAAAAGAGCAAGCTCTCCCCGGTGCAGAGCATCCTCTTTCTCAGTATGGAACTCGACTCTGTCCTCACAGCGGCCCCGCTCACCCCCCGGGGGGGGCGCGAGACCCGCGAGAGGAGCCGCACCCTCGCGGCCTCCCAGAGGCAGCGCGACTGACTAGCCGCCCGATCAGTGTTGAACTGCCTGAAGATCAGACAGTCAGCGGTCCCCCTGTAACAAGAGGCTCCTGGGATACATGGCATCCTCGGCGGGGGTGGTCCCCCTCGGGTCGATGCACATACGACCGCTCCAACACTGGCTGCAGAGTCAAGTTCCTTGGAGAGCGTGGCACACCGGCAGCAGGCGTATGGTCACACGCTTTTCTGCCGACACACCCTAACCCCCTGGTCTCCATGACCTTCTTGCGGACAGGGTCCTTGGGTCTCCCTAATTGGGGTGCCGTGTGCAACGGGCAAGCAGTGTCGGGGCGGTGGACGGGCCCCCGCCTGCGTTGGCATTTCAACTGCCTAGAGTTGTTGGTTGTGCTACTTGCATTGGAGGCTACTACCTCTCGTGCAGGGAAGCACGTGCTGGTCCGGTCGGACAGCACAGCTCTGTGGCGTATTCTTTCACTCACAGCAGCTAACATGACTCGCCCGACGCCTCCTCCTCTGGAGTCAGCAGGTGATCAGCTCCCTGCGAGCCACACACATCCCGGCGTCCTGAACCAGACAGCGATGCGCTCTCTCGTCAGTGACGCCTCGCGGAGAGTGGCGACTCCCTCCCCACGCAGCCGGCTCATTTGGGGCAGTTCGGCCAGGCACAGGTGGTCCTGTTGCCTCCCCGAACTCCTCCCATTGTCCGCTTTGGTACTCCCTGTCCGAGGTACCCTCGGCACGGATGCCCTTGCGCACAGCTGGCCGCGGGACAAGCGGAAGTTCGCTTCCCCCCAGTGAGCCTCATTTGCACAGGTCCTGTGCAAGGCCAGGGAAGAGGAGCATCAAGTGGTAATAGTTACGCCCCTTTGGCCTAACCAGGACTTGGTTCTCGGAGCTGAGGCTCTGACAACAACTCCCCCCTGGCCGCTCCCCCTGGCGAACAACTTCTCCAGGGGAAGGGGCACATTACGGCATCCCAGGCAAAACCTGGTCTCCATGTCTGGACGGGACGAGGAGATCCTGAGTGACCCACCCCCAGTCCGGTTGGGACGTCACTCAGGCTAAGGGCTTCGGCCACTGGGCGGCTATACGCCCATAGGTGGCGCCTCTTCTCGTCCTGGTGCTCTTCTCGCCGAGAAGACCTGCGGAGTAGCTCGGTCGGGTACGAGCTGTCCCGTCCTCAAGAGAGCGGGGGAGTAACCTCTCCCCCTCCACACTGGGAATGTATGTAGCCGCTACGGCCGCTCATCATGACCCAAGTGCTGGGTAGCCTCTGGGACAGCACGGCCTGGTCATTAGGTTCCTAAGGGGCGCGAGAGGGTGACCATCTTTCCGCGCTCCGTACACTCTTGCGACCTAGGTGGCGGGCCCCAAGAGGCCCCGCCCCCTTCGAGCCTCTCGGGATTGCTGCTCTTTCTCAGTCTTGATAAAAACGGTTTTTCCGCATGGCGCTCACCTCCAAGAGGGTAGGGGACCTGCAAGCACCCTCCGTGTTCACAGATTGCCTAGAACTCGGGGCCGGGATTCTCACGTGATCTTGAGACCCCGCCCCGGCTACGTGCCCAAGGTTCCCACCACTCTCCCGGGAGACCAGGTGGTGAACCTGCAGGCGCTCCCCACCGGGGAGGAAGACCCAACCTATCCGTGTTGTGTCCAGTACGCGCACGGCGCCTCTACTTGGACCGGACGCAGAGCCCATAAGCTCTGAGCAGCTCTTGTCTGTTCGGAGGTCAGCAGGAGGGCTGTCTCCAAACAGAGGTTGGTGCACTGGATCGTGGATGCCCTCGTTAGGGCATACCGATCTCTTCGCCCCTGCCCGTTGGGGGTGAGGCTCACCCCTCGTGGCTGGCTCAGGGTGCCTCTCTGCCAGACATCTGCAGAGCTGCGGGTTGGGCTATGCCTAACAACTCCGTGAGGTTCTAATACCTACACGCGGAACCGGTGTCAGCCCGCATCCTGGCAAGGTGTGGGACCGGTAGCCGGTAGGGCATACGCCTGCGGAAGCCCTTCCCCCATCACTAAGCACCCTTCCAGGGGACAGGCTGGGCAGAGCAACCCTGCCCCCTTAGGCCGGGGAACAGTTGAGTTATCTCCCACATAGCTCTAACCGGACCTAGTGCTCCAGACGTGGTAACACCCCCCCCCGTGGGCTGTTCCGTCTGATGTATCCTCATGTTGGTTCCCACCTTGGCAACCCATGACCTCCCCAGGTGGACTCCCACCTTGCAGTTAACTCCTGCAGTCCGCACATTCCTCCCATGAGTTCTTCCCTGTTGGTGAGGCCATGTGGTGTCTCCACTATTCCTCCCTACGGTAGGTAGTGGCCTCTGCAGCGTTTTTCCCCCAGCGGGAATAATGCTTACCCAGTGGCCCGTACGGTGCCGGGCGGCTTCTCGCCATTTAGAGAATTAGGCCTCCGCCCGTGACGGCCGGCGTTAGGGGGCTTCCCAACTTTTTGTGGAAAGCTCTGGGTCCCCCTTCCTCTCACTGGAAGGTCATAATTTCGCATTAGCGTGTTCGTCTGACTCGCCCAGGCCAGTCAACGTCGCTCCGCAGAGATTGTGACGCGGCTCAGTGCTGTGGCGTTTTCCATAGGAACCCCATTCTGTCGGTTCGACACAACGTCGAGAGACCGACAGAAAGGGAACGTCTTGGTTACGGATGTAACCTCGGTTCCCTGATGGAGGGAACGAGACGTTGTGTCCCTCATGCCACAACACTGGCCGCCCACCCCAGCGGTCGGGGGAGGATGCTTTAGGCTCCTCAGACCAAAGGTGAATGAATGAGCACGCCGGCTTCCCTCTTATACCCGGACATCCGGGGAGGAGCCCGGCATGCAAATTTCATTCGCCAATTTTCATTGGCCTTTTCTAAATACTCAGAAGATGATAGGTTCTCAAGACAAACCCCATTCTGTCGGTTCGACACAACGTCTCGTTCCCTCCATCAGGGAACCGAGGTTACATCCGTAACCAGACTTGCCTTCACCTACAAACTCAGCAAATACAAATGACTCTAACTTCATAATGTAAGGCAAGGTTTTGAACTCAAGTTTTTAAGTTGAAACGGGTAATATTTTGTCTACAGTTATCTCAAATAATGTGTGCGTGAGTATTTGGCGTTGTCAATAAAAAATGCTTATCCCTGTCATTAAACAACACATGACGAGAACGGAGTCTCTCGCGAGTCCCAACGTGCCTGAACGTTAGAGCCACTCTCATCGTCTAGCGAGCCTCGACTCGTGACCAGAAGGTTGCTGGTTCGATTCCCAGGGCCGGCGGTTAACGACTGAGGTGCCCTTGAGCAAGGCACCCTACCCCTACTTGCTCCCCGGGCGCTGCAGTGATAGCTGCCCACTGCTCCGGGTGTACGTGTGTTCACGACTTGCTGTGCGTGTGTTCACTACTCTCTGGATGGGTTAAATGCAGAGGTCACATTTCGGGTATGGGTCACCATATCTGACTAATAGGTCACTTCACTTCACTTTCACTTTATAAGTTGGTTGCGAAGCTCTCTCCATTTAGAAAACACCACGCCGATATTAATCCTTGTTTTATTTCCTCGTTTGTCCATAAGCGTGCTTGCCTCATTTGGCGTACGTTTACACTTTTTTTGGGTTTCCTTTACTCGCCAAAGAGTAATCATGATCCATAATAACAGAACAACAGATGCTGCATCCCAGATGCTGTATAACCACTTCCGCATTTGCGTGTTGCCGTAGTTTCTACAACCGGAAACTGAAGGTAGTGCGGAGCACTGGATATTAAGTCACTGATATGCGACAAATACAAGGGAAGGGCCATTATTTTAAATAGGAATTTCTCTGGATTTGCACATTCTTGGGAAGATTTGGGATAATGTAAGTACACAATTGCATGAAATATATCACACTGTGCAAGTTATTTTTGAATATTTCGTAAAAAAATTCTTCCATATTGTGGCTTTAAATTAGCATGTAAAGCTAACTACAATATTGTTAGGCTGATATCCGCTTAAATGTTACGGTTCACATAAAAACAAATAATGTAGATAGATAATGAACACATGTGAAATCGAAAACACCGGTACATACTAGACCAAATCAAAATTTTCCTCGTTTGGTGTAGACTGTCCGTCTCTTTAAAGTGTGCAGTGAATTCACAGTGCTGTGTTTCGCTCTCCCTCTCTCATGCAATAACATGGCAGAAACATTATCGCGTTACACGAGGAGAGACATCCTGCTACGATGTCTCTGCCATCTAGCGGTTGAGATTGTAATTGCATTTTAATAAATAAACATAAAAATAATATAAATATAGATAGAAGAAAGATATAAATGTTGTGAATGACAGCAAAAATGATCTGTGTGGGCGACATATACAGTACATGTAAACACTTGAACACATTTAACACATTGGTACAGAATGTATATAAATGTTGTAAATGACAGCAAAAATGATCTGCGTGGGCGACATATACATGTAAACACTTGAACACATTTAACACAGTGGTACACAAGTACTAGTCCAAATAGGTCTAAATCCGGGTGGACTAAAAGCAGACTACACATAGCCCATCCGATTTAGGGCTAAATTGTGACTACATGTTGACCATGTAATGACACAACAAACAGGTGACGTCTGCCCGACGTGCAGATCATGTCTATATTGCATCGGTCGGTCCAGGACCATATCTGTAGGCATGCACGATGTACAAATGCAGTACGGTATCTTGACGTCTGTCTACGACCTATCTTGAGTAGTATATATGCGGGTCATAGTGTCAAAATGATTGACAGGTATGGTTGAATTACTTCCGGACCACCCACGTTGCGAGGGACTGCCCACTTTGCGTTGACCTTTGACCGTATCCGCCCCTTAGTGTGGTACCGCCCACGTCGCGTTGAACTTTTGACCGTGCCCTCACATCCCATTTTTCCGGGGCATGTTTTAAGGCATGTTTTAGGATGTATTGCTACATATCTTTAGCATGAATGAAAATATGTAATTTAAAGGAGATGATGAGATCATTATTAATACGCAATCATTGGTTATTTAAACACCGTTTAAAAATAATAATGAATAAGACAACAACTACACAAACACTGTTTGAATAAACTAACAGGTTTAAATGAATAATCGTGTGATTAAATAAATAAATAAAGCATCTATTAAATAAGTGAAGAAGTAAATAAATAAGTAATTATATAATGTATTCAATATATGAGAGAGGAAAGGCAGAGAGGCCATGCAGATTACCTGATGTTTTTCAGAGTTTTCACCCAGTCTATAACATTCCAGTGAGAGGTGTCCGCACCAAGGCTTGTAAATTTGTTTTGAAAGAGGAGGATTGTAACCGGGTGTATTTCAACTTGTTTTCGACCTGTAGGTGACAGCGTCGGACGTTTTAATCGGGTACGATTTGTTTTACGTCCATAGCGTGAAATTTGACCTTGTTATTTGAGAATCATTACGTGCTACTAGCTCGGTTCAAGACAGCGAAGCTTTGTTTAGGAATAACAACTGTTCCCCACCTGGCATCAGTAGATCACATGAAACAATGCATGACGAATCGTATCCGGACCTCTCTGTACTCATGATTTAAATCATTTTGAATCGTCAATCATGTCATTCATGTCATAGACCCTTTGTCGCGCATCTGGCTCATGTTCACACCGCTTTCATCATAAGCATAAACGGGGGGGAGGTTTTGTTAAATAAAAGCGGGAAAATAGCGAGGGCAAAATACACAGACATCAACATGGCACGCCCGAGCAGCTCTCCTCAAACCCCTCAAAGAGAATGGGATGACGATCTATTCGAAGAGAATCTGGCTCTGGCACCGAAAAAACCACGAGGGTATATCGGTCTTACAAAGTTTCTTCACGGAAATAAGAACAACGTGACGGACGAAATTTTGATGGAGAGTAACTGCGTGATAGGCTACGCGTTTAACAAAGAGTCTCGAGTTGTGACCCTCTACAGCGCTGACAAAAAAGGCGAATACGTACCCGGACAAGACACCTGCGTGGCGTTCCCTGACAAGGACTGGACGTTGTTTTACAACTACGTCTGGAAGGATTTAAACGACAGTCGCGAAGAACCTTTGTACATCGCAGAGTGGGACTCGGTAACGCCAACGGTCGTTACCGTGTGGTCGGTGATCATTCTAAAAAGAAACAGCATGACTGCGTTTACTTTTTCTTCTGCAAAGACAACACAAAGCTTCGC